>NW_008686807.1:0-19998 GCF_000695815.1 Acanthisitta chloris | reverse complement strand
CTCTCTGATTTGATTTCATGCACTTCAAGAGCAGTTGACACCTCCAGAGTGTGTTTCTGTAACTCAAACTAGCATACTCTCCAAGAAAACATTTCAGCTAGCTACCAAAACTGCTGCCGGCCAAACAGGCAACCTTAGGGCACCACTGTCATAAAGTGAGTTCTCTGTTTGTTTTCTTGTGGATTCCTGTGTAAATGAAAACATCACTTGTTTCTGTGGTCAGTCCTGTAACAAAAGAATCTTTGCATAATATCCAGAATATTCTGAATCAGAAGTTTTACTGGAAAGCTATGATACTTTTTATATATGTGTATTTGTGGGAAATACAAATGTGAAATGGCAAATTTCCACTTAGAGTATAGAGCTGCAGAAGTAACATGTATTTAGTGTAGGAAAAGCTCGATGGTTTCATGGAACCAACAAAGTGTTAAAAATGTTTTCATGCAAAAAAACTTTATTTACAAAAATATTTTGGATATGTTTTAAATTAGTATCGTGTAGTTGTGTATTTTGGGGTTTTGCGTGTCTGTGAGGTCAACTGTTTGAGCTAAGCAAATGTGAAAACTCAGTCTGAAGCATCTAATTGTATTTTTGGCCACCTGTTAGGACAAAACCTTCGCAGTTGTCATGCCCGGTTTGGTAATAGGTCTTTCATGTCCCAGCTACTGAGAGCATGAGCACAAGGGAATTGTGCTCAAGCTGGGGAAGGCAAACAGTGCACTGAAAGACAAGCTAGCAGAAAGCAGTCTAAAGGATGTTGTTAAGTTCGTAGCTTTCCCAGTTTCTGTAAGGGTGAAGTGAGTAAGACCAGGGAAGAAATAGTTGTATCAAGCTGCAAACTTTCTGCTTACCGTGCTTAGTACATTTCAGTGTTATTTTGGCTTGAATGCTCTCTAGGAAATGGCTTTAGGAACTTTCCCCATTTCAAACATACTGTATTGTTGACATGTGCATCATTTTCTTGGTACTCCAGAACAGAATTTGAGAAGATTTTTTTTTTTAGCCTGTTAAAATGTTGAAAGTCTGTCAGGTTGCAAACTGCTAGTTCTAAATGCTGATTTCTTTCAATTCTGTGTTTTTGTTTGGAAGGCTGTACATACATTGTTGCATTGGATTAGCAATTATTAGAATTTGTCTCACCCGCCAAATGCAAAACCCGGTACCTTTTTAACAGTGTGTTTGCGCTTTTCACGGAGAAATTAATACACCTGACATGTGAAAAGTGTATGGCACATTGCAAAGGATTTAGGCACGTGCGCCTTATTAATAAGGACAAGCATTTAAGTAAAAAAGTCTTTGTTGTTTCTTGTGTTCTTGTTTTCCCTTTTTGATAATTGAGAAGAATGTTGGAAAACTTAGGATTGTACCTGCAGAGATAAATCTGATAGTAATGCAGAAATGAATACTTAGTGTTTGCAAATTTTCTCCACATATTGCTGCCTTCGATTCCACTCCACTGATGGAGTTTGGAACATCAATATATAGTGATTCATTACTGTTACAACCAATTGAATTTAACAGTGCCTTGCTTTGAAGACTTTGAACCATCTCTTAGGCCACCTTGTTTTTCCTTAAATTTGCTGTAAGCATAGACTTTGGAGGGCTCTGGACATCTTAATTCCATTAATTTTAACATTGTATGTTTCATACAATGTATACCTATCTAAATTATTTGGCAAGAGCTAGGACTTTGTTTTTGCAAATACCCTGTAGAAAATCATGTTGGCCAGAACAAAGTATGGCTTTGTGTCATTTGTTTTCAGTAGCTTAATGGAGTGTCGCAGAAATTGCATTTGCTGGTGCTGATGACATCAGACTAGCAAACATTTAAATATTATTCCACACACATGAATTATTGTTCATTAAGTACCTGGCTTAAAATGTAGCACCATCAAGAAATTATAATTTATATAACTAGGAAGAGGTATATTTTAGAAAAATAAAATGATTTGTCCCCAGATGGAATTTATATTTGGGATTTCTTCATCCTTACATATAATCAGTCTGCAGTAGGTTCTTGCATTTTAAGCAGACACATAGAAATTTCAGTGAAAAGTACATAATAGTATGTATTATTAGCTTAAGTTCATAATACAGTCCCTCTGCTAGCTATCCTTCTGTATAGTAGGTTTGCCATCCACTTTTTGAGCTTCTACCTGCAATTTCAAAGAAAAATAGCAGAACAATTGTCAGATTTTTCATGGAAGCAATTGCTTTGATATCTGTATTTCCATTATTCTGAGTAAGAATAATGTTCTAGGATGGAAGATTATAATTCCTGTGTTTTGAAGAATTTATACTGATTTAAAATTTAAAGTAATTAGATTTTAGATTTATTTGTCTATATTTGTATCTGTTTGTTTAGATGTATTTGCCTGGGTTTATATAGTAACTGAGCTATTCAGCCAAACTGAGCTAGCTTTTGCATTTATTTTAATTGTGCAAATAATAGAAAGAATTTCACTGTGTAATTCTTCTGTTCACTTGGGTAGGTAATATTGTGCGATATAATTCCCACAGGAGTCTTTTTAGCCAGCATTAGAGGTTCATAAACTAGAAATAGTGCTGCAGCCTGTTGGCTCAGAAAACAAGTTTACCAAGATAGCTGTGTTTAACTTTTTTGCTTTTAGTGGTAAAAATGCATAAAAGTTTTAACTTTTGAAAGCTGTGTTTCAGAGCTGTCTTTTGAAATAGGTATTAACTTCATTAAAACTCCTCCAAGCCCCCAAACAGGTTTCTTTTTGGAAAAACATTTTAGCCCATTAGAAATTCAATGACTTGATATTAACACATGGTATTTTTTAACTGGTCATTTATTTCATTGTTAACTCACTGAATAATAGCTTCTTTTGCCAATGTTTCCTGTAGCTGGGAAATTAGTTTGACTGTTAACAGTTTGAACTGTAAATCCGTCTGTACTGGGAAGCTACTTATGTAATTTCCTTAGCTAAACAGTTAAAAGAGTTGTTTGAGGCATTAAATGCCTACCTAGCCTGTGATGATATTCTTGGGGAAAAGAGAAGATGTGTGCAGGAACTCTGCAGCTTCAGATGTGAACTTCGGTGTGAGAGTAGGGAAGCAGCCTATGTGAATTACCCAATTTTTCCTTCCTGCTCCAAGCTCCTCTATTTAGGCACTGAAAGGCTTTCCTAAATAGAAGAAAGGTTCTGTTCTCTGGTGTGTGTCATGTTTCTGAGACAAAAATGCAATAATTTGTTCTTCTATTTAATCATTTTATGAATTGTCTCTCAGTACAAGTGGATGTTAAACCAGAAATGCTATTTCCATTCGAAATCATTTAACGCAGCCCTGTTACCTTCAAAGTTATGTTATAGCTCTAATTTGCAAGTGTTTAATGTGTTTCAAGTGTTTGCTCCTCTTAAGTAGAATTGACTCTTGCCTTCAGACATACCTGCTGTGTCCGCACCCTTCCTGATCCAGCCTTAAGACTTAGGTTTGAAGCTCTTGGTTTTTCTTTCTGCAGTAGCTCTTCACGCTGCAGCTCTGTGTGTGCTCAGCCCGTGCATGCAGCTGCAGGGAGGGAAGGCCCAGCCGTGGCGTGCGTGGAACCCGCGGCGTGACTGCGGAGTCAGCCTTGGCTCTGAGGCCTGTAGGCGTAAGACCTTATGAGTCATATGTTCTGTGGAGTGTCAGCTTCAGATCATCAGCTGCTTTTTGCATGGTCATCATCTGTTTCTACAAAGTGTTTTTAGGCAACTGCTTACTTGTCCTATTGAGTTTTGCATTCAGCTGCTGGAGCGAGGGGCGCGTGCTCCCTGCCGCTGTTCGGAGCTCGCCGCGTCTGGTGGCGCCCCCGAAAATGTATTCGAGCTGGTTTTTGCCCTGGAGGAATCTAAGAATGAATGAAGGCCTTCAGACTTGCTCTTCCATCTCTCTGTATCTTGAGTTTGTCTTATTCATCCTGGTTTTGTATCAAATACTTAGATGTAAGACTGGCTTCTTATCTGTGCAGGTCGTGCCCGTAGTTACCGTTAGGCATCTTTTGTAATTGTTTATTTTGACTGCAAGATTGTTTTACTGTTGGTTTTAATTTTGTTGTGATATTAAAAATATATTATCCTTCCTTTCTGTGCTGGTTTTAGCCAGGATGGAGTTAATTTCTTTTTTTTCCTCTCAGTAGCTAGTATAGTGCATGTCAGTTGGGATGAGGGCTGGTTAGGATGCAATTTTATGTTAAGCATTGTGGCATTTACTTAGCTGCATAGAGAACTTGTATTTTAAAGTGATGCCATTTTAGCTCTGAGCTTTGTACACACGTCAGAGTAATCCAGTCCTATGTCCAGTCCAGCTTTCAAGGGTTTGTTCTGCAGTAAGTAGAATGTTCTTTTAAATTCTCCACGTGTAGCTAACATCCTGCAATAACAGATTCAGTTATTGCAAGCAACCCCCATGCTGCTTCATGCAAATATGTTCTTCTGTCTTTGCCCTTTCAGTTTAGACTTCAGAAAAAACTAAAGCAGATTTATTCCCCCCCCCCAAGCTGATAAGCAAAAAGTCCAGTCAGTCAAGGTTAGTACATCGGAAGCAATACACATGCTCCTCTTTTTTCCTTAGGTGGCTTGTCCTGGAAGCAGTTAGGTGTCTTTCTAAGGGGTGGTTTGTTGCAGGGCCACAGTGCTGCCTTCTGTTTAACT
Source organism: Acanthisitta chloris (assembly GCF_000695815.1). Classification (NCBI taxonomy): domain Eukaryota; kingdom Metazoa; phylum Chordata; class Aves; order Passeriformes; family Acanthisittidae; genus Acanthisitta; species Acanthisitta chloris. The sequence goes on along the minus strand of NW_008686807.1, from coordinate 15,343 downwards.
AACTTCCTGCTCACTGGGGTGTCCAGATCTTCTGCAGAGCCTCTTGAGTCAGTTGGCTACCAGCCTCTGGCACTGTAACTTGAACTTCATTCAGATGGAAGCAAGTCCATCAGTTCCCTGTCCTTGTGATACGTGATCACCAACTCCTAGGGGTTTGGTCATCCTAAGCCAGTTTCTTTTAATAAATGTCATAATGGTGGGTTTTGCTTGTGGAGATTCCTACAGAACTTTTTTTTCTGAAAGATTTGTTAGTGCCTAGGTTATATGTTCCAGAAAAGTTTCTCTCCAGCTAATAAGTCTAACTGTCATAATAAAATGTTTAGCATCAGTCACTGCCCTTCCTGTATAGGGTAAAGAACTGCGGCCTGAACTAGATTGCAGTAAATTAAATTTACACTTAATTTGGAAATTTCTGTAAGAAGAATAAAATAATGCTGCATTTCTAACTGCCCAGATGTGGTTTGTGTCATCATATTGCAAAAGAACAAATACAAATTATTATATTATTTTATAGTTGTAATTATGTTCTAAAATACTCTGGCTAGGTAGATAGCATAGATCCATTAAAACATTTTTCCCTCCTTCAGCTTGCTGTTGATTGTAGCATAGCAGGATCTGATATGCTGTCTTCTCTCCTTTGTGTTTGTGCTCCTTTTTTCCACTTGGGAATGAGGGGAGATGAGTGTCATGGAGACACACATATATAAAAATATAAGTATATATTTTTTTTTTTGCCAGGTGTGTTTAACGTAAGTAGACTTTTAACAAAAGCACCTGATGTTTTATTGGGTTATGGCTCAATCTTTAGTGCAGAAGCAATAGAATTGAAAGACACTTGAAGTCTTCGCTTGCCTAGGCCTCAGTTTTAGAAAATTGTGTTCATTTTAGAGAGTTTGACTGGAGAGTGAAGTTAAGAGTATAGTAACCTGGTAAGATGGTAATAGTAATCTGTTGGCTTTATACCAAACCAAGTGTGAAACTCATTTAAACCCACTGATTTACTCCTAAGGATGAAAATTCTTTATGTATGCAACTACATTTTGGCGTAATAACATGTTAACTTTATCACTTACTTTTCCAGTTGTCTAAACATACATTAAAATTCTGAGAATCTTTTAATTTTTAGGCAAATTGGAGCTTTGCAATAGTCCCAGTTTATGATGCAAATTTAAAAATATCTCTGAAACAAATTAAATGCATTTTTTGCGTTTATTTTTGCCTACATTGATATTAAGCTTTATAAACCTGTATTTTTGCAAAATACAAGGTAAATTATAAAGAAATGGTAACCAAACATTATTGTTTAATAGCAAAAAGGTATTTCCCATAAGAATATTCACTTGTAAATCTGATAAAAATAAATTACTTACCTGGATATGTTGTCTGTACTTGTTTTAGTATTTTGAGAAGTTCATTCACAATTATTATTTTACTGCTTTTAGTTGCTGATGCATGGTCAAAATGAGTGGATTAGGAGAAAACTCCTTGGACAGCTTGACCAGTGAGTCAAGGAAGCGCAAGCCATTACCCTGTGATACACCAGGTGCAAGGTAGGTTTATGTAGAACTTTCTCAGTTTTTAATGAACTTTTAAAAATATGTTTCAAGTTTTCATTGTAAATTCTAACTAAGGAATTTGTTCTGTGGAAAATTTCTCTAGGCCAGCTTCTGTCGTGAAGATACGTGTGTTTACTATTGCGTGTAGATATGCCAAAGACAGAAAACTATGCTTTAGAATTGGGCTCTTGTGGGAATTTTAATAGAGTGAACATACCATAGAAAGGCTTGGGTTGGAGTGGCCTTGAACATCTAGTTCCAGTCCCTCTGCCATGGGCAGGGACACCTTTCACTAGATAAGGAAGCACTGTACAAAGCCAGAAGAAAAACTTCGTGCTTCACAGAAATTTTAAAGGCATCATCTTGTATCTGGTAATTGATTTGACAGGCCTCGTTTCAGGGGATTGTGTTCAGCACAGAATACTGCAAGAGGCTGAGCTGGTTTTCGGTTTGGTTGTACTTCTTTTTATTCAGACTAGTTCTTTGCAAGTTTATCTCAAATTTTGGCGCTCTATGCTAGCTTTCTGCCCCTCACCCAACTCTCTCAGATCTAGTTATCTGAGGGACCCAGTTTTCTGTTTCCCTCCAACATCATTGCTCTCCACCACATTATGTTTTCTGTTATCCTTTCATGTTCTTCTTCCCACAAAGTATTGATGTTTATTAAATTTGTTTTCAGTTTCACCAGACTACCGAGTGTTGTGTATACTCATATCTGTCCCTTTTATTTACATCCCTTCTGTTCCATGCCAGTTACCTTCATCATGCAACAGATTGTGTATGAGATTCTCAGGTTCTTCCATCATATTCCAGTACCTCTTTGTGAGTGCCCTCAATTCCAATTTCTCTTTACCTTTCTCCAGTGTCTGTCAGTTCAGGAACTCTGTTTTTCAGATTGTCACCCTTCATTAGCTTTTTTTATCTGTCAGGCTTTTTCTTTGTCATGTATTTGTTTTCTCCAGGATTGGTCTGTACATACTTTCCTCACCCTTCCACTTGGTTCCTTCTCGAAGATTTTGCTTTTGATTACCTTGGTGTGTCCATTCTTGCCCCTTCCCTGAGTCCTCCTTTTCCTACTCTTGGCATACCGTGCATATGACATTTCTCCTTGTTGATTTAAGCTGTAGACAGTGTCTTTACTCACTATGTAGTAAACCTATGTAGGAAAAGTAATTTCAGGGAGTCTTTATCAAGCAGTATTAGGTTGTCTGGGATTCTGCTTCTCTTGGATGTTGAGATTGCATTTTTGTCCTGATGCCTAGATATTTCTGAAGTATCACCTTCTGTCCTCATCTCTACAAGCAAACAGGAGAGATTTAATAGAATGTTAAAATTCTATTTAACTTGCCTGAGAAATTTTTTAACAAATTTGAGTGCTACAATTAGATAACACGTACTTGCTCCTTTCATTAAATTCAGCAGTAATCACAGGAGGATATTTTTCTTTATGAATAGCTTTCTCATATCCTTTTAAGATAAATTTGTACTTAAAATTCCTTGAAATAAAGCGAACCAAACACAAAACCCAAACCACAATTTAGCAAACCACACAGATGTATGCCCTTCAGATTCGTGTTTGCTTGAAGAAAACTGCTGACTAGATTTAATGGGTGGATGCTACATGAAGTAGAGTTTACAGAATGAACAGGTTTTGCATAGGATGGTAAGTGAGTATATGTAACAATGTTTTTGATCCCTAGTCTGACCTGCAGTGGTGAGAAGCGTCGGCGTGAGCAGGAAAGCAAATACATTGAAGAACTGGCTGAGCTGATATCTGCTAATCTGAGTGACATTGACAATTTCAATGTCAAACCAGACAAATGTGCTATTTTAAAAGAAACTGTGAGACAGATTCGACAGATAAAAGAGCAAGGTACAGTTCCCTGCTATTTTAAAATAAATAATTTGTTGTGATTTCTTTTCAAAGCAGTAGTTACTCAGGAAATCGAATAGTGGTTCTCACAGTAGCATGTAACTGAGCAAGTCTTTGGGCTTCGACTTGAACCAGACCTTAAATATGCTTTAAATAATGTTCTATTTAAAGTAAGCAAGTATTTACCATCACTTTTTATTGCAAATCAGGGTATGAAAATTTTGTAGGGCCTTTCTTACCAATTTCCTGAAAATACTGGGAAAGCTTAAGCTAGTCCGCAGGCGAGCTAAGAAAAGCAGGCGGTACTGCCCCAGCTGCTCTTAACATTCTACCAAATACCCTCCAGTGTGAAGAATACCTGCTGCTGCCTTTTTCTTCAAGGGAGTTTATGGTTTTCTTATGGGGCATGCCTCCAATCAGAGATAATGATTGCATTGCTATTTTTTCCCCATTATGTTTTCTTGTGCTGTTTACGAGACATTTTGTAAATTATAAGTACTGGACTCTGCGATATTTAAAATCCATCTAGCTTGAGATCCAATAATTGAACAGTGTGGTTGACTATACTCAGGATATAGTTAAGTCAACAAAGGAGAAAGCAGTAATGCATCGTATCTTGGTGATTTCTGTCAGCTAGGGTAAACCAAAGTGATATAATTTATTTTTTTTAAGGGACAGGTGTCTGCAAAACCTGTGTTTTTGAAATGCAGAGTGAGGGGTATGCATAATTTTTTTTTTTCAAACACCGCCCCGTCGCCGTCTCTGCCCACAATGACTGCAGCCTCCCAAGTGTACGTATGCCATTTGGGCAGTAAAGTACTTAACAAAATCGAGTACGCTCTATGCTGTGTATTTTACCTGTCATGGTAAATTGCCACATCTTTTGAAGGCATGTTAAAACAATTTTCAAAATTCATCTTCTGTTTTTAAGGGTTTTGATAGTGTCATCTGGTATATTCTAATGTTCCATTTTAGAGTTGAGAACATGATAATCTGCCCACAGGATGTTGTACTCCTCTTGTTGTCTGCTTAGCCAGCCAGCAAGTACCACAAAACACAGTCTACTTTTTTATTCCTGTAATTCTGCTGCTGGCATGGATTCCCCGTCCCCCTTCCCCTGCAGTCAGTTAATTTAGGATATTTTGATTGGGTTTCAGGAAAAGCAGTTTCTAATGATGATGATGTTCAGAAAGCTGATGTATCTTCTACGGGTCAAGGAGTTATTGACAAGGATTCATTGGGACCTCTTTTATTACAGGCAAGTACAAAGTAGGCTCTAGTAAATCCCTATAGAACCAAATACTTAAGGCAAGTGAAACTATTACAGTAAAGTCTGCAATCCTCTGGTAATAAATAGTATGCAAGAACTATACAGAACTATGTTTGAAAAGGTCAGGAATAAAGACTTTTGTGTTTTCTTAATTTTGCTGAAATTCTCTGTAGATGGACATGGAAGAATAGCCTTTGGCTTTTTCTCATAATCTTGTGCTTTACTTTCTCCAGCGGTCATTAGCAAATTATTACTAAAGCAGTGCTGAGTAATACAAGGAGTTGTCTACCTTTTTAGGGCTGTAGACATTAAATGCACGAGGTTGTGCAAAGAGAGGCTCATGATGTGTATTTGTTTGTGTTACTAAATCATTAAGCATTTTAAATTAATGTTGCCATCAAGTGAAACAACCTAAGAGTAACTGTGAACAAAGGTACATAGCAGTTACCCTTTCTTTATGCCTAGAAAACCAATCCCATATTTACAAGTTCATTAAAAAGCACTTTTGAAACTTAATTGTTTAACATAGATGCTGAACTTTTCTTTCAATTAAGAAAATACAGTATCTTAAGATATGGATAGACTCTCATCAGTTACTGGTGGAAATGTCTTCATGACTTACTGCTTGTTTCTGCTGAATTTCTTCCCGTTCCAATTTGCCAGCTATTGAAGTAGTGTTACAGATTCATGATCCAGTGTCCATATAGAGCAAGAATGAAAGCAGAAGGCTGGTTGTCACTGTGAAAGAGCTGAATGGAATAAAAAATGGACAGGGTACTTCTTAGTATTGAAATCATTCCTTACCAGACATACTTTTTCTCAGAGAAGAATTTAAAACTTCAGCTCTATCCTTGAAAATAAATGAATGTATTGCAACTTGACATTTATCACCCACATGGTTTTTAAAACTTAATTATGCCCAGAATTAGGCCGTGTGTCTTGTATGATATGTTGTCATTTTAATATTTAGGCATTGGATGGCTTCCTGTTTGTTGTAAATCGAGATGGGAACATAGTATTTGTGTCAGAAAATGTCACACAGTATCTGCAGTATAAACAAGAAGATTTGGTTAATACAAGTGTCTATGGGATCTTGCATGAAGAGGACCGGAAGGACTTTCTCAAAAACTTACCTAAATCTTCAGGTAGTAGAAGCTGATTTACTACACTGTTACTAGACTATTTGAAGACAATGAGCGAAGAAAAATTGGTCTTGTAATGGGTGACCTTTCAGAACAAATTACTTTTATACAAAGAATATTAGATTGCAAAAATATGTTAATCTTGATAAATATGACTGTTTTTACAGAAGCACACCACAAGAAATAAATGTGCTGGAAATTCACACTGTACTTTAGCCTTTGCAATTTGTTTACCTGTAACGTAAAACAGGGTTACCGAAGGAACACGTTCCTAATGCCACAAGGTTAGCTGAAGGAATGGTGTGTTTTTAAAATGCAAGACTGACTTTTCAGTTCTCCTTCAAGTGACTCCAAGTGTTCTATAAGAGAAAATTTTTTTTCACTTGGTTCTCAATACTGCTATTTTATACCAAGGTATATTGATGATATATTGAGAAGGCATCTTAAAATAGTCTTTCATCTCTGTAATCTAGAAACAGGGTATCTAACTTAGGAAGAATCAGTTATGAATTGATTTTTTTCTGAAAATTTATATAAATTCTTACTGTGTTCTTTTAAGTTAATGGAGTTGCTTGGACCAGTGAAATGCCTAGACAAAAGAGTCATACATTCAGTTGCCGGATAATGGTGAAAAGCTCTCATGATCTTTTGGAAGATGCAGGCAGCCACCAGGATATGCGTCAAAGATATGAAACCATGCAGTGCTTTGCTTTGTCTCAGCCGAGAGCCATGATGGAAGAGGGAGAAGGTATGAAATTTTGTGGAATTACTGTACATAGAAGAAATTGCTCTGTAAATCTTCTTGGTGTCTGGTATGTGTTATGAAATCTGTAGCTACTGCAATCCATTTTTAAGAATGCAACGACTTTTAATTCCTACTATATGTACTTCCATTTTAACAACAAAAGCTTCAGCTGTTTTATTAAATGCCTCAATAGAGTAAAACAGGAGAGAAATGAAAGAAGAAAAATTATTTTTTAAATACAGATTTGCAGTCCTGCATGATTTGTGTGGCGCGTCGTATCACAACTGCAGAAAGGGTGTTTTCGACAAATCCAGAGAGCTTTATTACACGACATGATCTTTCAGGTAAGACATGTACCCAGGATGAAGGTATGAAGGTGTCTTCTTTGTCTATGTGCTCTTGTTTTAAATAAATAGAATATGTAAATAAAGTGTGTATATATAGTGACTAGCAGAATTGATATTGAGAGTTCCCAACTGTTTTTTTGCAATATACCATTGTTGGCAGTGGGGTGTAATAAAAACTGTGGGATGCATTTTCCTTCTCTGTGCTATTGTTTGGTAGCTTGGTATAAAGCATTACCTGTGTTTAACTTGGCAGCATGTCAAATGGTTGGCATTTTGCTTTCTTTTACATGTAAGAAGTATTTTAAAACATAACTGAAGCGAATGAAAGTTCTTTAGAATGTTTGTATTTTTATACAGTGCATGAACTAATGTTTAAAGTGATTTATGCTGTCTAAATTGAAATAGTTACATAATCTACACAGGGCTTTTTCAGATGCCAATTTGTGTTTATGATGTTCATTTCTGGGTGCCGTTGGTCAGTATTTTTGAAAATTTTACCGTGTGTGCATCTCTCGGGTGCCTGTAACCAGAGACTAAAGTTACTGTTTTCAAAAGCTCTGGCATTGACCTGTGGGTACTTAACTTCCTCTTACTCAGTTATATAAATCCCTTTGAATACTGGTGTTTTAACAAGCAGCATCATATTCTCCTATGGCGGATTATTCTTAAATGTAACTTCTGCATGCTCAGACTTGGGTGATGAAAAGGGGGATACTGAAGCCTTATGAAACATACCAAAGGATTGGCACAATCATAGTTTAACTTGTGTAATTTTTTTCCTGTTAAGGCAAACTTGTCAACATCGATACAAACTCATTACGATCTTCCATGAGACCTGGCTTTGAAGATATAATTCGTCGGTGTATCCAGAGGTTCTTATGCCATAATGATGGACAGTCATGGTCAAACAAACGCCACTATCATGAAGGTACAAATCAGTTTGCAATGTTTGGTTGTACTGCTTCTCCTGCATTTTTTCTGAAAAACAATAATGCTACATTCTGCTTTTTTTAAAATTATTTTTTTTTAGTGTTAATTACTGTGACTCATTTACAAGCTGAAGGATGGTAAGCTCTTGAGAACTAGAACTTCTGATGGAAGTGTTTGAAGTTTTCTGTGTGTTTGGTTTGAAAATTTTCATGGAAATTGAGATACATGATCTGGGGGCCTTAAGTAACCCGTTTTTCTGCAGATGGATATAGCAATGTCAGTAACAGCTATATTTCTGTGATAATATGCCATCGCTAATTATCATTAGCTTGTTAGTTTTGCTTAATGTTAATTTGACTTCTTTTAAAATTCACGCTCTATTTGTTAAAGAATCGCTCTCTAAAAGTGAAAAGTTTTTCTTATTCAAGGCACAAGGGTTAAAAATATTTTCAGTGTTCCAGTGTTTCGTATTTTGTAATGCTAAGTTGATAACCTTGATGAGTGAGTGAGTATAGCCACTGTTTTCAGTTAGAAAGAGGACATTTTCTAAGCATTCCAAACATTAGTCTGTTCGAAGGATTCACAAAGCAATTCAGTAGAGGGGATGTTAAATAAAGAGAAACTCATCCTGGCAGAAAATGACATTTCCATTCCCTTGGAAGTTTTTCAACATAACGAATCAAATAAATCCTAAATTAACAATTTAGAGCTCAGACTAAAAGCAGTGGTTTCCACAGTTTTTTGATTGAAATAAAACTTCAATTTAAAAATGTTTCCCCAAGCAGGAGCCCTGGCGACCTATAGCTTACCCTTGGAAGTATGTTAAGAAATGTGAAACTTGGCCAGTTGTGTCTGGTGAGCACAAAATGCTGCAACACCAAGATAATCTTGTTTGCTTTTATCTTCCCTCTACTAATTTAGGAGAAATTGTGGAATACGTCCTTCTCAATATCTGTCTTGGGTTTGTCTATTTAATTTTTTGTAAAGTTTGATGGGTTTTGCACTTTTTAAATCTTTAGCAAATGAAGAGTATCGTGTTAAAAATGCGTTAGAATGCATCTTAATAATCCTTGGGGTTTTAAATATGAACTATATTTGTATATTCCCTTTGCAGCTTATACACAAGGTCATGCTGAAACCCCATTGTATCGGTTTTCTTTAGCGGATGGTACCATAGTGACAGCACAAACAAAGAGTAAACTGTTTCGAAACCCTGTAACTAATGACCACCATGGATTTGTCTCTACCCACTTCCTTCAAAGGTGAAATCAGTAGTATCTGTTTGTCATTTACGTGTCATAGTTTTAAAAAATATATCTGACCTTGAAGATACCTGAAAAAAAAATAGGATGCTAAAATATTTTACCTCATGAAATCTCAAAACAGAGGGGAGATAACTTGGGAAGCAAAGCTGTATAGCATACAAATAATGCGTGAGCCTAACACACTCCCAACTTACCTGTGTGGCAGAAAGACCGTCGCAGGCGAGAGAGAGGGTGTTTTCTCAGTACCTGCACGGAGCCTGCATTACGTGTTCATTATTCTCTTATGTTAACACTGATACTGATGGAACACTGAAAATAGAAATGCTCTGTCACATGCTTTATCTTACTCTTTTTATTTGCAGATGAACTGAAAAGACAGCAAAACCCCCTCAGATGCACTATTAATGACTAATGAGTGTACCTAAAACAGCACTTCCTATGACCTGTTCTTGTTGATTGCAAGAATAATCGGAATGTCAGTCTGGAGGGAATCTGTCTGGCATTAGGGTGCCTCAAGATACTGAGAAATGAGAAACTGAGATTGTTCAGGACATTACTAGTGTGTATATTAGAAGAGTGTCAGGCATAGACTCAAGAAGGGAGTAAAATAAAATTTGATAAATATGATTAATGAGTATTGATGAAAGGCTTTTGAAGCAGTGATACTGCATGTACTTGTAACTCAAATCAGCTACAGAGCCAAGCATTTCCGTAGTGAATAAATGAGTGGCACAGCTTAGTTCTGTTGTTGCGGAATTCTCACTGCTCCTTTTGAAAAAAAAAATTTGGAAAATTATTTAATAATGGTTTTGTGTACCACTTGATTTCTGAAAAGGTTTTAATTTGTTTTCTTGGGATTTTTGGGGATGCTGTTGAATTTACAGAGAACAAAATGGATATCGGCCAAATCCTAATTCCGTTGGGCAAAACATCAGAACACCTGTGGCTGGAAACACGAATTCTGTTGGTGGACTTATGAACATGTCACCTGGTCAAGGCATACCAATGCAGAACAGGAGCTATGGCATGGGAGATCCCAGTGCAGTGGGTCAGCTCAGTGGCACTCGATATGGAGGCCCTGGCAATATGGGGCCAGTGAACTCTGGACCTGGAATGCAGTCCTCTGCTTACCAGAACAACAGTTATGGGTTAAATATAAGTAGCCCACCACATGGTAGTCCTGGTTTAACTTCCAACCAGCAGAATCTAATGATATCTCCCAGGAGTCGAGGGAGTCCAAAAATGAATTCACACCAGTTTTCTCCGGTTGCAGGTACTTTATTTTTGCAATAAGCTCTTTTTTTTCTTTTAAGCTATCTTTTCTCACTTTCATCTGAATCTTTCATCCTTTTTAACAGTTCTGTATGACCCTATGTGTGTTATTTAAAAGTAGTATACCTGATGTCATGGTAAAAATGTATTTTAAAATTATTAACTCAATGAATGTCACAGTCATACAAAATCCAAAGGAAAAGTAGATACAGGTAGTACTGTGAATCTAATAAGTGATCTCTGTCATGTGATACAGGTATGCACTCACCAATGGGATCTGCCAGCAACACTAGCAACAGCACTTTCTCTAGCAGTTCTCTTAGTGCTTTGCAAGCCATTAGTGAGGGTGTTGGAAATTCCCTTTTATCAACACTTTCTTCACCGGGTCCAAAATTGGATAATTCCCCAAACATGAGCATAACTCAGCAAAGTAAAACAAGTACCCAGGACTCCAAAAGCCCTTCTGGTTTGTATTGTGAACAAAACCAAGTGGAAAGTTCCATCTGCCAATCAAACATTAGTGACAAAGATAGTAAAGAGGGAAATCTGGAGGCATCTGAAAGTCAGAGAGGACCATCTGAGAGCAAAGGACATAAAAAGCTCCTTCAGCTCCTCACATGCTCCTCAGATGAAAGAGGACATTCTGCAGCATCGAGCTCACCTCTAGACTCAAATTGTAAAGAATCTTCGACGAGCATTACCAGTCCCTCAGGAGTTTCCTCATCAACATCTGGAGGGGTATCTTCCTCCTCAAACATGCATGGGTCACTCCTGCAAGAGAAGCACAGGATCTTACATAAATTGTTGCAGAATGGTAATTCTCCTGCAGAGGTAGCCAAGATCACAGCTGAAGCTACTGGTAAAGACATGTATCATGATGCTAGTAACACAACCTCCTGTGGAGAAGGCGTCGTCAAACAGGAACAACTGAGCCCAAAGAAGAAGGAAAACAATGCTTTACTAAGATACCTGTTGGATAAGGATGATGTTAAGGACCCTCTTTCCAAAGAGTTGAAGCCTAAAGCAGAAAGTGTGGATAATAAGATGGGACAATGCACTAGTTCTACAATCCCTACTTCTAGTCAAGAAAAAGAGATGAAAATAAAAATGGAGCCAGGAGAGGAGGTACAGTACAATGGAAAATGATGGCAGCGAGCTAACCAATGTTTTATTCTTACAGTGAATGTCTCAGTATAGAACACTTTATAGTATGCATGTGTAAACATTTCTGAAAGAGTTCTGTGCAAGTGATGTGAAACAATACACTCAGGTTTCTTCGTAAATGAAAAAGCAGAAACAAAGAGAAGTACATGATATGTATATAATCAAATGTGATGTACTGAAGTCCTGGACTAATGTTATGTGTAAGTTAGGGTATGATTAAGGGAATACTTAAAATTACCCTCATTTCAGATCTTTAACATTTGCTATTTCACAGATCACATGTTTGTTTTTATGGCTTATTAGGAAGCGGAACTGTAACTGCCTCATAATTAGTTGGCAATGCATTAGCAAAAGGTAAAACATGATTTCATTTTGAAAATATAAACTGTACACAAGAATGAGTAATACTGAGAGTAGCCATGATGTGGTTTAGTTTGTTCACTGGTTTTAGTGCTCTTTCTTCCTTAAATGAGAGAATATGTTGTTCCAAATACATACATATATATATAGGTATGTATATATATATGTATACACACACACATATTCAACATTCAGATAAATATATGCTTATTTATTTGTTTCAGTGTTTCTAGAGCTGGAATTTCTGGAAATGTCATGATACAGAAAGCTATAGCACCGTGGAACAGCCAGCAGTACACTTGTTAGGGACAGCTGTTCTTGAAATTATAATCTGTATCTCGTATTTTTGTATTTAGGTACTAAGTCAGATTTGGAACTAATTCAAAGTAAATAGTACTGCTCAGTATGGCAGAAGTCACTGAAAATATGTTAATATCTTGGAACTTGGATTTTCCAAGTCACCAGTAGCTATGTATATATATTTAAAAAAATACAAGCAGAGGGTTTTTTTATATTAGTTAATGCCTGACTATAAACAAAACACATCATTTTTTTGACTACCATTCATGGAAAAGTCACTAACAAGTGTGTAATAGTACCCAATGTGTAGTTTCAGTACTTGCTCCTGATACCTAATTAAGATAATCAGAGAAGCATTTTTTGGGAAGATAAGAATCCATGCAGTGTTCACAGCCAGGTTGGCTAAGGCCTTGAGCAACCTGCTCTGGTGGGAGGTGTCCCTGCCCAGGGCAGGGCATTGGGACTAGATAATTTGGAAGGTCCATTCCAGCCCCAAAATTCTATGATTCTATATATTAATTCTCTTTCTATTAAAACTGCATCTGATTCAAAGATAATTTTTAAAAGAAGGTTAGAGCTCCAACTGACCAGAAAAATCTGTGGGTAATTTTCATGTGTTGTTGTGTTTATCAGTGATCAAGTTAGGCTTTTTTGTGTGTGACAGATACATTGTGTGTCACTGAATGGTACACATTCTTGACGTTTGTGTTTTTCTCTTTGTAATTTGTGGTAGCTGAAATGTTTATATTCATAGGTGGTTTATATTTAAGTTATGTGTATCTCCAATCTCTCCTAATTGTCAAAAAGCCAAGCAAAATACTCTTAAAAAATTATGTAGCTATATGATATCTGAAGTTCTTTGGAAGTGTCAGTGTACTAAAATGTTTTTCTCCCAGTTATGTATTTTAACATTAGCGAGGAGCTAAATAAAAAGTGAAGGTTAGCTGTACAAGAGTAAATAATCTTGGCATCTTACTGTGTCTTTTTCAGATTAATGGAGACTTGGATAATTTGGATGCAATTCTAGGTGATCTGACTAGTTCAGAGTTTTACAATAATGCTATGTCTGCAAATGGAAATAACCTTGGCACAAAGCAATCATTATTTCCAGGAAATACCTTGTTGGGTAAGGAATTTAACCTAATATTACTTTGGTTTTAAAGTAAGGGGTTTCTTCTTACCTGATGGAAACATAGTGCATCCTCAGATTATTAGAGAGCACTTTCTTCATCTCCTATATCATCAAGGATGGATGTAATGCAAAATGGCCAATTATGCTTTCCTAGGCTACTATGTACACTGTTAGCTGTCTTGATGGCACTCACCTACTATATACACAGGGAATAACATTCAGTTCCTTGTTTTGTGGTTTATTCTGGGTTTGTCTAATACAGACTTCTCAGACAAGTCATCAGGAAAAAATATTTATGACTTGTAAATTAATAGTGATAATTTTTATCCCTTACAGATGACCAGGGATATAAATGGCATTGATGACAAGCTTTTGATTTCCCTCTTACTCTATGTGAAAACATCTTGTAGCCTGTAAATTCTAATCATTACTCCTCCTTGATATCGAAAGGAATGCCCTTCCTTAGTGGGAAGCTGAGTAGGAGGGGAAGATAACCTTGCTAATAGACCAGCATCATTGCACTTGTTTCCTGTTTTTATGATGCTGGTCATCTCTTGAGTATATAGGGCTGAAGTAACCAAAGGAGGTGAAACATGGGTAATGAAAAATATAAAAACAGGTACGAGAAGATGTCAGGCCACTGACACTATTGGCTGTGGAGCACAGTGATTTGTGGGTTAATTGTTCATGTAGTTCACTGTGCTCAGGAACACACTGTGTCTGGATTCAACCTGTTCCAAACAGAATCATTTGTTTCTATCTCCGTGTTAGAGTTATCAAAAGTCTGGGCAGTCCCCTTGTATATCACGGAGTCTGTACTGCTAGTGTGTTTTCAAAATGTTAAAAACATAATTCATTGGAGAACTTAAATTAAAATGAACTTTTTTTTTTGTTTAGGGCCAACAGGAACTGCATTTGACTTTTCCTGTAAAAGGTCCTAACTAGGTATTCAAAATGTGGGTTTTGTAGTGAGAACATAATAAAAATAACTATTCCTGGCTTGCTTAAGATGAAATATATGTGCCCATAAATCGATCAGACTAATTTACATAAATCATTAATGGCACTTTCTATTTCAAATGTGCAATTACATGCATCTTTTAATTAACAGGAATGAAGGGTCCCCAGCCTATGCAAACTCCTCATCCACCTTTCAACAGAGCCGTGTCTTTAGACAGCCCTGTGGGCTCAGGTGCTCCAGTGAGAAATGTCAATGCGTTCTCCATGTTGCAAAAGCAAAACGTGATGGGTGGAAGTCCAAGAATGATGGAAAACCAAGAAAGTTTTGGAGCAAATCTGGGTTTGTTGATTGTGTACAAATAGATCTCATTGTAAAGGGAAAAGCTTTCATGTAAAAAAGTTTGGAGGATTATAATAAGAATTTTGGTTAGAAGAAACCTTAACATTAAAGAATATTATTTTAGCATCACTATATTAATGCTTTTTGATTATTAACCTAGCTAAAATTATAAGAACGTAACTGTTTGCTATCTGTGTATCATTGCCAGTACTTTACTTTTGTTCAGTAGTTAATTAATTTTTTGCTATTTTAAGTTTTGAATTCAGCCTTTGTTTTTAATGTATAGAATCACAAACAGGTCACAATGGCAGTCAGTCATTATGACTTTTAAATATATTTAGACTCATATGGCTGGTTGATGATTTAGAGCTTGTCATGGCAGGCTTTAGATACTTCTGTAGGAGTTAATTGCTCTGTCATTGTCAGGTGCACGTGTTGGTGAAATAATAAAATAATTCTAAAACCAGAATATGTATTGTGCTCTGGATGACAAATTACTGTATTTTCTGCTGTTCGTTATAGCAAGCGCTCCCAACAGAAACGTGGCGATGAACCAGCATCAGTCAGGAGACTGGGGTTTGCCAAACTCCAAGGTGAACAGATTGGAGCCTACAAGTTCCGCTCCGCTGCTGAGAGCGGGACCCGAGTTGAGCGCGGCCCTGCCCAGAGCCGCGGCGAGCGGCTCGG
>NW_008686806.1:29905-36275 GCF_000695815.1 Acanthisitta chloris | reverse complement strand
CTCGGGCCTGGGCGCGGGTCGGGCCCCGGCGCTTGGCCGCAGCAGCTCCCGGTTAGCTGCTCTTCCCGCCTGGACGTTGAGGAGGATCTTTCTGGTCTGGGAGAGGGTCCTTGTTGGCTGAGTTTTGTATTGAGATGTGCCTAGACAATTTAAGTTTCAGTGGAAATAAAAACACTTGTAACCGTAAATTGACTAGGAGTACTTATATTTCTATGGTAATATAGAGAAGCAGTTTGTAATTTAAAGCGTTTTCTGACTGAGCTCCTCATAGCACGTTACCTAGTATTAAACTCACCGGTGTCAACCACGTGAGTTAGTCAGGTATTGCTGTCATCTTGAAATGTACATGGGAAGAATCGACCAGCACTTTTACGTTGTGTGGTGTTTCTTCAACTCTGGCCTGCAGAAGCAGACCTGTGGAGGCTGTGAAGTTTGAGACACTGGCAGCTCAGCTAGCACTGCGTAGGCAAGGGGTGTGGAGGCCGAAAGGTTTGCCCTTGGAAAAGAATTTCTCACTGCCTTTTGCTGCTGGGAGCAGCTCAGGTGCTTAAGCATGAGAAAGCTAGTGGGAGGTCTGCAGGTGGCAACTGTTGACAGGTTGCTGTTACCAGCCATAGAGGAAGGAACCTAACCTTAGTTAACTTGACAGAGGATGATGAGTGAAAGCAGGTTGTGCTCTGAAAAGTTGGAGAAACTACTTGAACTTATCCATCGCATAGACTGTAATTATCTTTGTGTCTCTGTGCTAAACCCAAGGGGACACCTTAGGAAATGGTAGGCTATGTCTTGCTCTAGCTTTCATGGCAGTTTCAGACTGGAGATGGTCTTCTGACACCTCGTGGGGGTTGTGTTCTGACTGTGCTTTTTCCTTGAGTGTTGGCTGCTTGGCATGTTATCCAGGCTGTGTCAGAATCTCATGCTTCTCTAAGAAGCTGAATTAGTCTCGTGCTTTTAAGTATGAATTTCAGCATAGGTGTTGAGGATTGTGTGAGTCCAGTCATGGGTATGCTTTCACTGCTTCCCTTCCACACAGAAAAAAGCCACCTTCAGAAACAGTGTTTGCTTTCTTGGCTTTTCATCAAGTAGAGGTGTGAGTATAAATTAATAGAAATATGTTTGTAGTGAGTTTTAGTAAGGAATAAGTTGCTGCCTTGGAGAACTTCTGTTGTTTCAAATGTTGCTGAATCCCATTGAGAGGAAACAGAAACCCAGTGCAGTGTTAGGAGCAAAAGAATTTTTCCCAGTGTAAAAAATTCCAAAATATATGTGTAACATGAAGGTTTTTTTGTCTAGATTTACCCTTGTAAGATTGCCACCACCTGTTTAAATGTTAAATGTGTTGAGTCAGTGGTGGGTTTTTTGCTTGTTTAAGTTTCTTCAGCATAAACTTCATGTACCTTAAAGTTGCAGTCTCTGTTTAGACCTCTGTGAAGCCTCAAGGGAGCAAAAGTATTTAGTTGAAAGGAAGAGCAACTTTGGTCTTGTATTTGGCACTGCAGGAGTCCAAGTGCTGTGACAGTTGTTCTAGCACCCCTCTGTGGAAGCAGGTGGCATTCACAGACAAATAGGGGACAGAGAAGTTGCAGATTTTATATTTTTTTATTAGAGTTAGCTGCTTTCAGTACTGATGTATTTGAAATGTTGAATTTAGGAGTGCCAGTTGCTCCAAGTCCTTTCTAGCCATAGCTTCAGTGAGTATTACAGATGTTTCCATGGGACAGTTCCAGTGTTTTCCAGTCAGAGACCAGGGCAGATGACTCTGAAAACTTGTACCAAAATGGCTTGTGTGGAGTCTGATTCTCAGGTATGTGACCAGCACTAAGGTCTCTCGAATTTCAGTGACTGACTTTGACAAGTAATGTTGTTTTTTATTGTGTATAGTAGCCCCACAGTTACTACTTAAATGAGTCTGGGCACATGGTAGAAAGAATAGAGTAGCATCTTTATATTAATTCTTTGTCCTCTTCTCTTGTAGGAGAACCACATCCATGACAAGCTGGTATCTCTTAGGTTGCTTCAGAAAGATTTTGTGCCTTTTCTGCTAAATTTTTTAAGGGAGCAGACCAGCCAGATCCTGACTAATGGACCCTCTACTCCTGCTAAAACTCCTAGTTCCAAGGCCCATGGGAGCCAAAGGACAGGATCAGAAAGGAGGGCAGGCCATGCAACCAGCAGCCGAGTGCAGCTCTTTTCCCAAAGGTCTTCAGTGTCCACCTGCCCCACAGATACCAGCTTTTCTCCTGCTTCATCATCCAGTGGTTCCTCTTCCTTTTCTGGGTCAAACCTGTCTAACCCTTGTGGCGACTTCTCTAGCATGGTCTCCAGCAGCAGCCCAAGCTTTGAGTACAGCCCTGTGCTTAACCACAGCGAGAAGCGTTCATCTCAGAGGGCCAGCCTGGGGAGCTTCCTTACAGCCATGCCCGAAGCCCTGCCAGCGAGACGAGGCCGAAGAAAAGGCAACAGCTCCGTTGCGGCTTCTGGCCGTCAGGTAGCTCGGGACCTGGGGCGTTCCATTGCTGAAGAGGAGGATGTAAAGAACGACAGTGTATTGTGGACTGGAGGGAGAAGGAGGCGAAGTGAAGTGCCTCTTGTTTCTGCCAGATCCCCACCTGGCCAGCTGAACCTTAACAACTTGGAGGAGTTTCCACCCATGGGTGCTGCCCCTGGCTGGACAAAGTAAGAGCAAGTCTGCCTCGCTTTCTTGTTTGGATTGTGCTGCAGGTTACTGGTTCTTGACTAGCTTATCATGTTGTGCCATGTCCAGCTGCAGAAGGTGCTGTCATGTACAATTCCTGGCTTCTGGGCTCCTTGGTCAGAACTGCTTCGTTACAGTTGCCATGTAGGAAGGGGAACATTGCTTCGACATGTAGTCAGATTTCCACTCTGTGAACTCCCCCAAGACCACTTCAGCCGCTCACTTTTGTTGCTTACAGCGCAGTCCAGTTGATACAAAGCTGAGCACATCTTTGTCCTTGCATGTTCTAACAGTGTCAGCGTTATCTTGGCTCTTCATGTTCCTCATTGAACACAATAGCTGTTGTTAAGGAAGAGAAGGCCTGGAAGGCTCCCCAGCTTTACTGGTGCTAGCAAAAAAGCTTTTGGTTTGACATTCTATGACTTCTGGTAGCAGATGTTAGTGTGCAGCTTCGTTTGTGCTGTGTGATCATGGACAAAATAGCTAGCTGTGTGCTCTTTGGTCTGCAGCAAGCCCTGGTCTCCTTGGTGACTTTGGCTTAGCTTCTGGGTAGCTGTTTGTGTTGTGGTTGCCTTGGTCCTCCTCTCTTGTACTCTTCAAAGTCCTCATTACCAAATAAAAGGCTTTCATGTCAGCCTGTTTGCTCCATATATCAGTCATTGGTCTCTGAAAGTGGGACTTTCTGGACATGCAAAGTTCAAGCTGAAAATTACTAGCAGTGTGAGTCATTTTCATTATGCCTTTTACTACTTTGCAGATCCTCTTTCTGAAGGACAAATCTAGGTAGTTTATGCAGGAAGGATGGGTTTCCCTAAACTTTAAGGGCCTATTATAACTTGGGAGCCTGGACTCTTACTGATAGACAATGGCAGATTGTTTGCTTTTGGTTTTATTTTTTGTTTTTGTTTTTCTTCTCCTGGTTATGTTAGAAACTAATTTGCTGTCAGTTTCTTACTAAAATGGAGCATATCCTGTTCTCTCAAATTGGGAATGTTTGGAAGGGTTGTATGGCACCGTGTTATCTGTTAGGTGGCTTGATGTTTGATAATTAATTTTGCAGCAGGGTCAGCAGGCTGGTTTTAGCAGTCTGTAGGTCCATGACTCTTTATTCAGTGACTAGAATAAAATCAGAAACTGTGTGTACAGTTTAGACCTTCAGTATTCTAACTCCATATTCATTTTATTTTAGCATTAGAGTTGCATCTGTATCTGTCTTGAGACCTATTTTTTTTTTATTTAGTCTGATTTTAGTGGAATTGTTTCTCACTTTTTCAGCAAAAGCAAACCGTCAAGGCGAATCAACCCAACTCCTGTAAGTGCTGAGCGTCCCCTCTCAAAGCCAAAGACATGCTTCACTTCCACGCCCGTCAGCCAGTCTCCAGCTGCTCGGTTGTCATCTGGGTCAAGCCTTGAGGCCTTTACTACTGTCCAGGAAGGAAACCTCACGTCTGTGATATGCAACAGCCTTCAAGAGGAGAGAGAGATGCTGAAGAAAGAACGGTACAGTCTGAGCAGAGTGGTGATTGGCTTGTATTGATTCTTAATTCCCTTGTCTTAAGCTGGTGCTGAGATCAAAGTGAAAAAAGAAGAATATTCGAAATAGATGTGGTGACCTTAAACTATAATTTGCCTAAAGCCAAGTGCAACTCTGGCATCAGACTAGAATATTAATGCAGCTAGCTCATATTTGTCATTTTAGAGGAGTGCTGACTCTGGAACAATGACCCTCACGTCAGATGTTTAGTCAGTCCTCACTGCTTTTGTGAGATTTCTTCTTTATAGACTTGCATGTGTGGCTCTCTCCTGTGCAAATACCTTCTATCTTCCTGAGATTGCACAGGCAAAGTGAGTGGGTTTGAGCTGGTACAATTAGGCTGTGTTTGAAGATTGCACCAAGACATGTTAGTTTGAAGAAAATGAGTTAATGATGCAAATGTGGAGAAAGTGTTAATGATTTTGCAAGGTAGACAGACTAACAGAAGCTTGCAGTCAGTGAAAACAGGACATGGGTAGTCTGAGATTCTGTTTTAAAAGTTACTACTGCAGTTATCTGTTGAAAATTGGTGAGGTGAATTCTAGCTTCTAATTTTGTCTCTGCTGTTCAATTAGTGTGTGACTTTCATAGTCTGTAAAATGATATTGCTTTTAGTCTGTGAAAATTGATACTTCAGGAAAAAAAGCCAAGCACAGTGCTAGAGAAACTGTTGTTTATAACTGCTGACAAAACTGTTGCTGGTTTTTGTAGACTTTGTTCTTGAGAAAACTCCTCAGTACACATGGGTGGAATTCTTTTCCTGCTAAGCCTTGCAGTTCATTTCAGTGGGACCAGAACTGGCTGCAACACATCCAGTAGAGTCTCCTGAGTTACTGTTTGTACTGGGCCTGTAGCAGAACTGCTCAGGATTCAAACCTGCCTCTCTGCACTTAAGCGAAGCACCTATTCCAGTCTGAATTCTACCTGAAGTGTCCCAATAATCTGTGTAAACTAAAGTCAGTGAAGTAGCAGTCTGTGGTGGGCTGGGTCTTGCCTATGAGGTGATCTCATCTGACCCATCACGCTTGAAATCTGGTAGCTGTTGTTGTGTCCTCAGTAGTGGTGATGAAGTGAGGTACGAAACTAAGAGGCTCCACCCAATTGGATCACTTTGAGCAAGGGCAAAAGGTGAAATTCAAGTTGTGGTAGATGGTAACACTGAGGCAGAAGTGAAGCAGAGTCTACCTACGTTACTGGAGTCTTACTTTGGCGTTCATCATTGTAGCAGTTCCACTTGAAATAGGCTGATAGAAAAAGTTCTTTGCTGCGTGTAAAAATGTTTCCATCTTCCCCACAGCCTTTTAAAGTGACTTAAAGGTTTTACTTTTGAGGCAGTGTGGTAAGACGTAGTGTGGTTTTCCAAGTGTAGATGTTTCATTGGGGTCTTTAACAATCATTTGATATTGCTGTTACTGGCTTGTTTCCTACTTCCCATGTGTCTTACGTGTACTGCTCTGGTGCTGCATTTTGGATGACTTTTCTAGGTATAATTTTTTACAATGTCTGTGTATTAGAGTGATCACTGCTGATTTAGAATCCAGCAATTAGTTTGTACCTTCTGTCATTTAACTTGCCAGTATGGGACTTCATCAGCTGTTGCATTGGCTTTCCACTTAGTGGTATTGGGTCTTCTCAGAGTGTCATTAACTTACAAATATATCTGAAGATATGGATGTGAACCTTATTTTCTTAGATTTTCTAAAATGCCTGACTGTCAGAAGTTGTACATGCTAAAACATTTTTAGGACCTGGTCTGTAACAGATTCCCTGTCCTTAACAAGTATCAGGTCAGATGAGAAGTAGTAACATAGGTTAGTTGGTTAATTTTCAAAGTGCCACGCTATTTTAACAGAGTTGGAATTTGAATGTGATTTTTTAGAGTCTTTTGGTTGTTAACCCCAAGACCTTTTCTCATTAAGAGAAAGATAACTTAAATTACTATCGTGCTAAAAGCTGCTTTAGACATGATTGCAGGATTTCCTTCATGCTAGACTGCAAGATAAAGACCCCTTCTGTCTGCATGGCTGTTGTGAATCATCTTCAGTCACATAATGTGTTGCTGCTCTTAAATTTCAGATGCAAACTGCTGCACCAGGCATCTTCTGCAGGGATAACTTTTGATCCTGGTACTCCAACTAAGC
>NW_008686806.1:0-29886 GCF_000695815.1 Acanthisitta chloris | reverse complement strand
AAAGCCATCTAGTGACCTGTGCAAATCCTACTAAGGTTTCCTGCAAGAAACAGTTGGAGTGTCTGGCACAGCTCTATTCATCGTGTATAGCAGGTAAAGATGCAGAAGATGCGAGACTGACCTTTCTTTGAGCTTTGAACTTGGATGTGTGTTGTGAGAGGGAGGTGGATGAGAAGTGGAAGTTATGGGACAGTTACAGTGTACAAACAAATAACAGTTGGAAAAATAAAGTAGGCCAACACAATTATTAAAATAAATGAATGCTAGGTAAAAGTTTAGGGAAGGAGGTGAACCTGATTCAGTACTCTGAACTGCAGTAGGCTGAAGTTGTATGGTCCTGTCTGAAACCAGACAATTCCCTAACATATCTTTCCCATATCGAGTTACGCTGTGGCGGTGTGGGGGGAGGGAGTTCTTTGCTGACTGTTGCAGAACAGGAATCTATCTTTCTTCCTTTGTGTATTAAAGCAGGACAATATTAACTATCCACCTTCAGCATCTCATTTCCTCTCTTCCAGAAAACCTGGTACCAAATATTTTTCTGGAGCTCTTTTTTGTTCTGCAGCTGTTGACATCTAAAGGCACTTCAGCTACTGAAGATGGGGACAGTGACCTTGAAGTCAGTGAAAAAAGTAGAGGTAAGCAATATTATTGAGGAGCAATAATGTTGCTTCCATAGAATGATAATGTGTTATAGAGTAATGTTATAGAGTGACTTGGGCAGTTAGTTTTGAATTACATAAAATGCCTTTATTACCACTCTGGGACTCATCTGAGATGCTGACAAAAACCATGCATGTAGGGGAAGTGCTTCCACAGTAAGATAGAGTGGGGGTTCTGGATACTGTTTGAATCTAGTTTTCTGTTATTGTGTGAGATTGGCTGCAGCTACTTGCTAGCACTGACTTTTAAAGAGAAGGATGGATATGCTGAAGTCGCTTCTCCATTGGTCCTTGCAACTCAAAAGTGCTCTCGATGTACTATGTGTTTCTTAAGCTTAAGGTTGGGATATGAGTGCAGAGGATCCAGCCATATAGATGCCTAACTGTTCCATTTGTTTTTTTGCAAATTCAGACTTAAGCTTGATGCAGTTAGTACTTTGATATGGATATTAAAGCCAATAGTCACTTTAAGATGAGACACACCATACCCTCCCCTCCACAGATGACCCAATTTGATTGACATTTGTTTACCACTCACTGATTCTTTGGGCTGAGATTAGAGCCACAAAATCTCCTGCTATGGGAACAGGAGCTTATTGACTGGTTGTAGTTGGTCTGCCATTTTTGTCATGGATCTGCTTACTGTTGGCCAGAATGTGGAGAAGGAATCTCTTCTTTCCCATACAGCATGAAATAATTCAGTTGTCTTCAGTATAAGAAGAATAGAGGTGTGAGGAATTGTCTTTTCAGGTGGCAGGGAATGGGAACTTCTGGAAACTGGATAGCAGTCTGGAAGACTGTTCTAGGATATGGCAGTTCTACTTTCCTTGAAAGCTAATTGTTGGTATTTTAGTTTATAAATGGTGATAGATGCTGTTGTCTCATGTTTCTTTTTTTCCCCTTAGATGTGTCAGGGAGACAGCATTTCCAAAGTGTGCACAACTGTGTTTATTTTGCTGTTCAAGTCTTGGATTATCAGTATGAGTGAGTTGAATTTATTTTTTCTCTGCTAATGTCTGCAGTTGTGTGTGGGGTTAAGCAAATGTGCTTGGGCTTTAGAGCTTTACCACTTACACAGAGTTGTTAATTTTCCCTCAAAACATACAACTTGGCCTGGATTTGGACATCTTTGAGTTTTCCTTACACTGATCTGTCTGCTGAACTTTGTTGTAATTATGCAAGAATGGGAAAGTCTTGAGATAGGAGCTGTGACAAATAGTCCTACAGATGCCAGGAGAAGTTCACGCTGAGTACCTGTAGCTTAGGACTTTTTACTTGGTGGACTCATAAAGCATGAGCATAAGCATTTCTTTAGGTCTGATCATGTGTTGATTATGGTTATCTGTCTGGGTTTTATCCCTGTTGTCTTGGCAGAATTATTTCCCATTTAGAAAAGGGGATGCTGAAGCTTTTGGCTGAAAATGAACGGATTGCATCTTTTTCTCCCTCCTTGCACGAGAGGCTCAGGCAGGCTTATGAAAGCAGCACAGCCAAGGTAAAATTAGCAGATCTCAACTGACATTGCTTCAAACCTTTGTGTTGTTGCTCTTATATGCAGTGGTTTTGATGTTAAATCTCATTTCTTCTACTTCAAGTATCTTATAATTTCACCTTTGGCAAGTGTCTAAAAGCTACTTCTTTTTCTCATCAGTGAGTGAGTGAATTGCTAGGTCCAGTGATTGTGAGCTGCAGATCACTGCTGCCTAGCCTTGCATTGTGCTCCAGGCCCTGACCTCAAACAGAGATTTTGATAGGATCAAGTTTTGCTTCTGAGATTCTCATCTAATAAACATGGATCCCAGGAGAATGATTGGTTAGATATAGTATAAGAAGGTAGTTTCAAAGAAGTAGATTTCTTTCATAGATACAAACTCCTTTTAGGCAAATGAACTTTCAAGGGAGGCAGTGCACGTTGTGACAACTGGTTTCCTCATGTAATCGTCCGGGTTAGGGAACTAAAGCTGAATGGTAGAAATGTGTTTTGTATCTCATTTCATCCATCTTTTAAAAATGGAAATTACTCTTGACAAAGAAAGTGCAGTGTACTTTCTGAGACTAGGGCATGTCAATAGCTGAGCTTTTTGGTTAGGTGTAAATAAAAGTCTCTTGCTGCTGAAACCAGCACAAGAAAGAATAATGATACAGGAATTTCCAGCCACTATCCTGCATTCTCTGGAGCCTTATAGTGAAGAAACACTTTGACTGTTTGCAGATCATTCTTTCCACACTGTATCTATACTGGTTGCAATATATTCGGAGGCTGAGAAATGAGATGCTTTCTCTCATAATGCTGGATGATTCTGCCTCTGTAGTATAATGTAGGCTACCATTGGTGTTTACTAGCGGTTAGCAGCTGGGGAGGAGCTAGTGTCTGAACAACTCTGGTAGTGGTACTTGGTTTCTTCATTACACCTCTTCCCTGCTATTTTCTCGGTCTCAAATTATTTAGAGAATCACATTAGTCTGATGGCTGCCTTTATATTTTTAACAGGTGTCTCTCCTGCTCCCATGCTCTGTACAGTCTGTTTCTTTTCAGCCAGAAACTGATAATCGCTCTAACTTTCCCAGTGACAGAGCATTTCACATATTTAAGAAACAAAGGTAAGTTCATTTCTTCTACTGTTAGTGTATGGCTCACAAGGTAATCTTTGTACGACTGTGAACAAAGGATATTAAGAATGTCTCATGTATCCTACATGCTGTAGAAAAAAAAGCTTGAAATTTTCACTCTAATTAAAAGAAAAAAAAGGTCTTTGTCCATATTGACTGCAGAAGCTAAATGTTTAATGTATTTAGAGAAGATCAGCCTAATTCTTCGGGAGTTATTGAGATTTCTGGTAATACCAGTACAGTGTGTCACCCTACTGGAGTGCTTCTGCATATGAATGTGGTATGCTTTTATTCTTCCTGCCACCTCCCTCCATGCTTGCAGCCACAGGGTGAGGGTAAAATGATGAGTTGTCTTGGTCTTTTGTTTTTTCTCCTTGTAGGTGTTATTTCATGGGGCTTATTCTTTCCTACCTCTCAGTCTTCAGTATATCTCTGGTAATGGGTGTTTTGGTCATCCCATCAGAGCTTGGGCATAACAGGCTTAAGCACTTGCTGTCAAAGACATGGAAAATGGAAACTTGCTGAAGTATCACTAACATTAATGACTTTTGCAAAGGTATCTGAAGGCTTGAGTTATTTAACCTGAGGTAGATTCTTGCTGGGGAACTTTGGAGAGATTGAATATTCAGTTGTTCAGATTTTGAAGAGTGGGAATTCATTCCTCTAAATATCTTGATTCACAGGGATATATTTTATGAACTTCTGCGTGAATGGGAGGATAACCATGAGAAACCTGGCTGGGACTTTGAAAGAGTTCTGGGCAACAAAATCAGGTAGGAGTGTTATGCAGCTTCAGCTAGCTCTTTAATGTAGCTGAATTGCTGAAGCAGCATACTGGACTTGACATCCTAAGTTCCATGTTCTCCCTGGTCTTCTGCACTGATCTGTGGGGAGCCATGCTGCCTGGAAGATACTGCTCATGTAAACTTGCTTCTGTATTTAAAAATGTCAACTGTTACCTTAAAGAAACAAGACATAAGTGGTAAGGGCCTAATTTGATCAGTCTTGGTATAGCTCTTTTCCAGTTTGTAATCACAGAAAGAACTACTCTCAAAACCAGTGTATTGTGTTCTGAACAATGTTACTGTGTACACTTGTGTGTGCATTTCATGTTTCTGATGTCTGACTCCTCTTAAGCGTGAAGAAGTGTGTTATCTGTTCAGAAGCTATTAACTCTTCTAAGTTATTTTAGGAATTCTAGTGTATTGGCTCTGAAAACAGGACAGTGGTGTCTCTTTCTGTGGAAAGCAGTTTTATTCATTTATTCCTTTATCAAAATAGAGTATCTATAAGAAAACTATTATGATCTTGAAAGCAGTTGCCTAGTGGGTTTCTGTGTTAGTCTTAACCACCAGCCTAGTCAAGTAACATGTATGCAGGTGGCTTTCCACTACAGGAGCAAAACAAGACTGAGGCTTAAACTGAGAAATTTTCCTCCTCTTCGGGCATCAGAAGTATACTATTGCTGGTTTTTTACTTCCATATGTGTGAACTCTCAACTCACTGCTCTGTGCAGGGAAGAGTGGGAACTGAACAAGTTAATTTTTCTTCCTAAATAACAGCATTATTGCAGGAAAGGAAGAGGTTCTTTTTATCTCTAGAGTTGTGTTTGCTCTGCAGGTGTTTGGGGAGAATCTTTGTTTCCATGTCAGCAGCAGATGGGGCTCAGTGATTGAGAAACTTGGCTATAAAGATGCTGCTTTTCATAATGGCTTTGGATATTGCTTTCTTAAAAGCAGTTATTTTATGCTTTTGGTATAGTTTGAGGTTAGAACACTTTTTTTTTTTATACCACAGAGTTCCAGTCAGAATTGTGTGATGTTTTCGTTCACAGGGCCATGATGGCTCACCTATCTGCAACCTGCAACCACAGCCATTTTGCCAGGCTCTTTCAGAAACAGCTTATTCAGGTAAATGACTTGGGTTTTTTAATGAATGTGTACATCAAAGCTGACTTGATCTTTCCTTGGCCTGAGAAAACAAACTGCATCTTGCAAGTTTCTTTGAGATTTTCCTATTGAAACTTTTTTTTTGGGAGAGACAAGTTTTCAGCATGGGAGTTTCTCTCCTTTTTTGGAAATAATGTGATAAATTACTGATGAACTGTGTTTAAATCAGAGATAAGGCACACTGAGCACATCATGAGCTATAGGCATTCATTCTTCATGGTTATTTTCTTTGACCTTCTAATTTTAGTACAGTTGTAGTTTCTGGAAGTACTAAGAATTTATTTTGACATTTATCAAATGCAGAGGTTCTCACTTGTTTTCTTTAGCAACATGAGTGTATTACCTGCAAGGAGTCTCTGTTTCTTCTGTGTAACATTGCAACAGACTGTTTTTGATAGAGTATTACTGTTGTAATTTAGAGGGGGTTTTTTTGGCCTGTTTAAAGCATTCTCTGACTTCATTGTAACTAAAAGAATGAGGAAAGAGAAGATACTTCTAATTGGAGCACAGATATTCACTCTCTTCTCTATACATGGCTGGCTTATTGGTGGGTTCCTTTTGGATAGCAAAACAGACAAAACCTCACCTTGAGTATTAGCCCACACACATTGCAAGGAATTTGCAAGCTGTTGGAATGTTGAAAATTCCTCCAGTGTCAAGTCTGAGTTTGCATCTGTGTCCTGTCTAATTGTGTGTCTGTGTGTTCAGGGAAATCGTGGGAAAGAGGAGAGATGAACTGTGTTGCATCACCAGGATTTAATTAGTCCTAGGTGCTGTATTTCTCTTTAATATGTGTGCCTTCTTAATGAAGACTGTAGGGTTTCACAAGGGTAACCAAGGATCTAAACTGATAAGTGGGCATCTTCAATGAATTCTGTCTGACTAGAAAGTGATGGGCAGAATCTTGTGTGTGTTGTGATGCTCTTGCAGAAATGAACCAAGATTGAGGATTTGTGTCAAAGCCTGATAATTTAAAGGTTGGGAAGCATAACAAGATGTACTTTGGGAAGGGGAGGATGCTCTATCTGGAATACATGGACCTTGTAGTTGCTCACTTGATATACGTAGTTAAATGTTGCTTTTTAGTATGGTCACTGTCATTAAAACTATCCTGACTTAGGTGTAGGGGTATGCAGTCATCTTTTCCCTTTACTCAGCGTGGGTGAGGTTATGTCTGGAGTACTGTGTCCAGTCCTGGGCTCACCAGCGCAAGAAAAAAAAGATACAGACTTACTAGAGCAAGTTCAGTGCAGGGCCTTGCAAATGATTAAGGGACTGGGGCATTTTTTGTGTAGAGAAGCTGAGAGAGCTGGGAGTATTCAGCCTGGAGAAGAGAAGGCTTCAGGCTATCTAAGCACTGCTTTGCAAATACCTGCTGGGAGGGAATGAAGAAGAGAGAGACAGATTTTTCTCAGTAGCATTCACTGAGAGGACATGATGCAATGGACACAAATTGAGAAAAAGGAAATTCCATTTGAACCCAAGAAGACACTTCTTTACTGTGATGGTGATCAAACACTGAAGCAGGTTGCCCAGAGGGCTTGTGTAGTGCCAGTCTGTGGAGACATTCAAAACTCAAATCGACACGGTCTTGAACAACCTGCTGTAGCTGACTGTGATTGAACAAGAGGGTTGGATTAGGTGTTCCAAGATGCCCCTTCCAACCTAAGTGGTTCTGCAGTTCTGTAATTATTTGTCTTGAGTAGTATCTATGTTTTTGAGGGAGTGGAGCATTCATTTTAATGAACCACTGCTGAGTTCATGAAGATCATGTGAGGCATAGATGTTCTCTCTGCACATCTACATGTAGCCTCCTAGATGTGCCCTAGTTAGATGTATAGAATCAGAATTCCATCTCACAAGATCTGTAGGCTGTTTTTGGCCAAGGTCGGTAGCATGTTTTGGTATGAGGAAAAGAGTTGTTCTGTATGTAGGCACCTGAAAAGATCATGCTTGGATTACTCCAAGCCAGAGTCTTGTGAGGAAGGGGTAATATGCTGGGTGAGAGATGAAGTGAAATGATGCTTTATCAAAAAATTTCCACCTTGTTACTCTTTGTCTCCTAAAGATGTGTAAAGGTCTTACTGGTGGTGGTGCAAGCTGGGGAGACACTCCAGACCAGGATGTCCTTAACATGCTGGGTTCTGATAATCTGAACCGTCTGAAGAGGCTGCAGGAAAGATTTGTTGTTCCTCAGAGCATCAGAGGACCTTGTCCACCCCCTTCGTTCCCAGGCTGCCAGCAGTTCTTCAGGGACTTCATCCTCAGCGCAGGAAGGTTAGCTGCCTGTGGTTGCTGTTTCTTCTCTGAAATGTGTGGGCAACTGGGGATCAACAGCATGTTGCTCTTGGCAGCAGGGAGTTATTTGGAAAGGTTGGGCCTAGACTATATGGTAATATATGGTAATAATTTTTTGTCTATAAAACAACAATATTTTCTTGGAGGCAATCAGCATTTCCCAGTGCCAGGGCATGCAGTGCTGCCTAGCAAGGACACTGGACTGGACAAGTGCTTCTTGGTGATAGTGCATGAAGCTAAGGAGCACAGGATGAAGCCACGTTCATGGTTTTGTTAAATGACTTTTTCACAATTCACAGCATGCAGGAATTGTGATCTATGGGTGATTTTAATCTTAAATTCAATTATTTTGTAACTTCCTGCTTTGACAGATCTTTTTTTTTGTCCTTATGCTGAGACTTGCTAAATAGCATGTCTTCGAAAAAATAGATAAGAAGAGTGGAAATGGAGGGGGTCAGCCAGTACTAGTCTTGTCTCTTGCTTTCTTGTGTATCAGTCTGTTACACTGGATGTCTGCTGATGCTTGTTATAACTCATGAGACAAGCTTGAAATTTTGCAGTGTATTAGTTGAGGTTTTACCGCTGTTTTCAGCCCGGTCTGACTCATCATCTTTTGCTGAAGTTACCAGTTCAATCAGCACCTGATGGATAGCTTGTGCCTGAAGATACTTGAACTGAATGGCCTTACTCTGGTGGAGCATGAGCACAGTGATGGGGAAGCAGATATGGATGAACAGGTAAGCTTGTTTTTTGCAAACACATCTGGCAGGAATTTCCCTGGGCTGTTTTAATACTCAAACAATCACTGGCTTGATTGTGAGTTGCTTGGAGCTTCCACTAATGTATTTACAGGACAAGAGCTTCATTTGGTTTTGTCATAGCTCTGTAATTTGGTTATGGAACCCCTTGCCACCTACTTGCATGCTTCGACGTGCTTCATAGAACTGTGTCTTAAAAGAGAATGCACAATAGTTTGGAAAGTGAAAGCCTCATTTTTAGGTTGTTAGTATCCTGTGTTAGATCCATGAAATTACTGAGTCCAGTTGTTACACTTATTCCTGTTTAGATGTTTCTTCACAGCTTACAGTCTTTTAGCAAAGTAGCAGCCAAAGGTTCATGAAGTCCTGCAGAGTGGCAGTGGTATAAAGAGGTTGCCTCAGAGTTCTTAATATGAAGATGTGATTGAGCAGTTGCTTGTTTCAGAAATTTCTTAAATGACTTTTTGTTACAAATGAAGCAATGGAGACAGAAGCAATTTAAAATGCTTGGTAAATATGTATTTTGCAATCTTACCTCTATTAAAAGTGGGAATGAAACGATGTGGCCCTTTTACATAAAGGGAGTAGAAGTTTAGTGTAGGTATTTGCTTTGCCAGTTTAGGGTAGCATTACCTTAGCTTGCTTTTCTTCATTTTAGGATGAAAAGAAGCGCTTCACTGTGGTCCTGTTAAGTCTACGACTCCTTGCCAAGTTCCTGGGATTCCTTGTGTTCTTGCCATATCGCACTGTGGAGCAGCCAACTAAAGACTTGCAAGATTCTGCATTAGTGTTAAGAAACCAAGTAAGATACCAAACTTCTCTAAGAAACCTAAACAAGGCCTTTTGCTTAACAGGCAGGTTTTCTAATCCAAGGAAGGGGATTATGAATAATCATGCTCTTTTAAAGTGAGCCAGTGGTTTCTGGGATGAGGTTATATGGGTCTGTGTCCCTACTGCATGTTCTTGGGATGGGAACAAAGGAAACAAGAGTTTGTGTAATCTAGAAAAGAGGGAGCAATGCACCAATGGTAAGGTTCTGTCTTCTGTTATATCTGCTAATCTGAGTCTGTCATACCTGAACTCTCACCTAGCTAAGACAATTTATAGTGTAAAATCCAGCTACCAGGAATGATTTTGTTTTGCACCCATGTCCTGTATCATACTGAATGCAAGGAGGCAAGGGTTAGACTTTGACTCCAGTTTCAGGTATCTTAGGTTTTTATAGCCTTGCTTCTGAAAGTCCCAGTGGGACCTCTGGTTGTAGTCATAGTGTGGTTTTCACCTCTGCTCGTGTGCAAAGTGTTTTCATTAGCCAGAATTGACTTCATATTAATACCAAAGAAAAGTCAACATATAGATAAAAGTTTTTCTTTAAGTATCAAAAGGTAACTTCAGGCTGCTGCTTTAACTTCTTTTGTCCATTAAGACCCTGCCTATACTGGATATATTGAAGCTTTTGAGGCAATCTATTCGGGATCAACGTTCTATACTCACTATTCCTTGGATTGTGGAGTACCTTTCCCTTGTGGATCATATTGCTCCTTTCCTTGATTACTACAGGAAAGTATTTGGTCTCTTGCTGCAGGTATACAGGTAAGAGCCTAGGAAAGGATATATGTGTTAGGAACTTTTCTGTGAATGTTTCATTGCTTAGTTGGGATGCCTGATGTTTGAGAATGCATGCTGGCCCCAGCTGGAGATTCTTGTAGAAAGTACTTTTATTTGCGCAAATCCCGAGCACTTACTGTCTTACATAAAGCTGCAAAGAGAGCACAACCCTAAACTTGTTTGATTCAAATGTGTTTTCTTCATTAAGTAAATAAAATTCTTTCAACCCCTACATCTGCAGCTGTGAATTTTAAACCTTGAATTTGCCCCTTAAGCCTACAAGGTTCCCAGTGCCTAAATAATCTTCTCGTTTTCTTTCCTATATACTTGAGGAAGATTTGAAGCCCATTCTAGAGAGTGGCATTTCCAGTGTAAACTTGAGACAGCATGTTATTCAGTACATAGAAAAATGTAGAGCTTGCTCTCCACTCTTCAGACAGACATACAAAGAATGGGTACTGGGTGACATAGTATAATTAGAAAGCGAATGGTTTCGGAATTTTTTTCCATAATGAAAATTGAGCTGCTGAAAACTAACACTTTTGCTGCTTCTGCTGCATGGCAGGTTAATGGTTCTTTCTGAAGATAAGGAGATGAGTTTCCTGAACAAGCTGCTGATACTTGCAGTTCTGGGTTGGCTTTTTCAGGTAAAGTCTGCTGTGTGCACACAGCTCTTCCCTGAAGAAAAAGCAAGGGCACAAAGTCGTATAGAAATGAATTAAAGCAATGCAAAACAGTAGTTTATTGCTTTGTTGTGTTTTTTTACTCTAGTGTGGGGCTTAATGAATAATTTTATTCCAATGGAGAATTATTTTCCTTTAGTGGAATTGTGTGAAACAGCTTTTTTTTTCCCCATAGGAGTTCTAGTTGCATCTGAAACACATTCTGTACTTATTTATTTGCATCCTTGTAAGCAAATTGACAGGTGATTCCTGTAAGAACTGGAAGCTCTTGTCTCAAAGATGGAATGCTAGCTGTCAGCCTTGAATTACTGGAGAATTTTTTGTCTGATAAAGGGCTGATGTGTGATGATATTTTAAAATTCTTTTGTGCCTCCAGTCGAAAACAAGGTAAATACTTAGCAGAAACCTATGGAAAAGGTGAAAGATGCTGTATGGGGAAGGTAAGGAAGGTGGCTTATATTGCTGTGATGAAACTAAATCTTTCCTTTTACGGAAAGGCGCTCTTAGGGCAGAGGGGATCCTTTGTGCTAGGGTTTTTTTGTGGGTGGCAGGATGGTCAGATTTTACTGTCATATCAGAAATAGTTTAAGTTACTGACTGCTGTTTGGGTTGTAACTGCTGGGTTTTCTGTTTCAGGTTCCATCAGTCCCTGAAGAGTTGTTTTTTACCACTGATGACAGGCAGGAGAGATTTATGATGGATACTGTGACATCTGCTCAGGCTTTGGTGAGTTAGTGCTGTAACATGTCCTCTTGAAGCCGTGAATGAAAATGGACCTACCATGTCCTCAGGATTTTTAAGATTTTTACCCAGAACTTGGCTTCAGGACAGCTGCCTTGAGCATACACAGGGCAATGGATGTGATGCCCCAAGTGGTCCAAGTGCCTCAATTGCATCGCATCCTGAGTTACGAACTCAGTGTTACAGCTCTGGAGTTTTTGTCAGGCAGGAGCCATCTTGCCTGCTGCAATAGTTTGTAGAACAGGTGCCAGCTTATGCAGAAGGATCGTATGCTGTTTTCATACTCACTGATTGTTGCAGTACAAGGTGAGCTGGTAGAATTGTAGCTCTTCCCAGAAATAAGTAGTAATCAGAACAGAACAGAAATATTAAGATGGGACAGGCACAGCAAGGTTGCTGTCTTTGGAGTCACCTGTTTTCAAGTTGCATGATAAAGGGTACCAGCCATGGTGTGGTCACAGGACCAGGGCAGTGACCATTCCTGGCACAGGAGAACCCCCTTGAGTGCTCAGTCCAGTTCTGGGCCCTCATGGCAAGAGAGACATCGAGAGGCTGGAGCATGTCCAGAGAAGGGAACAGAGCTGGGGAAGGGTCTGGAGCACCAGGAGTGGCTGAGGGAGCTGGGAGGGCTCAGCCTGGAGAAAAGGAGGCTCCAGGGGAACCTTCTCACTCCCCACAAACACCTGACTGGAGTGGGGCTATGATCCCAGGGAACAAGTGACTGGACAAGGAGAAATGGCCTTAGGCTGTGCCAGGGAAGGTTCAGCTCAGACATCTGGAGGAACCTTTTAATGGAAAGGGTTGTCAGGCATTGGAAGGGGCTGCCCAGGGAGGCGGTGGAGTCCCTGTCCCTGGAGGAGTTCAAGGAATGACTGGACATGGCACTTAGTGCCATGGTCTAGTTGCCAACATGGTGGTTGGTCAAAGGTTGGACTCGGTCTCAGAGAATCTTTTCCAACCTAAATGATTCTGTGATTCTGGGTAACTGAACTGAAAATAGCATGAGCAAAAGAGGTGAGTTTATGGTACGTGTGACGTTTCAGATAACTCCCAGACATGAAAGGGAGTAGGTAGTATTCCTTGAAAAATGAGGAGTATGTTTGCCAAGATACACTGCCAACATGGATGGGATCTGAAATTCCTTTTCCTCCCATGCCTCTGCTGTGTAATACTGGGGTGACATTACTTCAGTGTGGTGTTCCAGTGAGTCCTGCGAAGGCACTTGTGGAGGTGTAATGCATAGCAGATGTGCCTTGTTTAATTTCCTCCATGGTTATGTTTCTCCCTTATTAGTAGCAGCTGTGGCAATAGTACTGGTTCCTTTCCATAGGCAGCAACTTTCAGCTGGGCTTTGACAGTGATCGGGAGTAAAGGCTGAGCTACAGTAACAAAGTGTAGAGCAACTCATTCTGTGGTACAGGGCGGGACTGAACACTTGGGCTACAAAGTTCTTAATTTTACTGCCTGTTTGAATCCAGTTATTTTCACTCCTTTCATGGAAAGGGAGCCCTGAAACCTTCCTGTGACCACATGTATGGGATTTCTGACTTGGTGAAGGCTGTTTTCTTTCCTGCTGTATCCTTTCAGCATTTCCTTCATTTTCTCACTAGGACTCTGTGCCTTTGGTGGATCAGCAGTTACTTTATACCTGCTGTCCCTATCTTGGTGAGTATTTTATTTGGTTTTGCTATATAGATCAAATATATTAGTATATATTTATTTCATTTATTTACTTTTATTTGTCCTTTGGAACTGTGAGTCCTTGGATCATCTTTCTTACCCCTCCTCATGTCTTCAGGTCTCAATTCTGTATGAGTCACCCTTGACAAAAAGCTGTATTGCAGGAGCTTACACAGGTGTGAGTAGTAACTGGTGAAGCTGGGGCAGGGAGGCTGTGTAGTCAGGGTAGTTGATCTGCAGAGCTTGAAGACAGGGGGAAGTCACCCTTTACAAACTGGAAGAAAGCATTATAAGGAGTAAGTGTATAACTTTTCCATCCTAGGTATAGGGAGATGTGTTTTTACTGTGAAGAATGTTTTGGTCCATGAGCATATTTCTGCTGCCAGGCAGAGGGGAAGAATCTTTTTGTGCCCCAGTGTTTTGTCAGGTGTTTGTTGTTTGAGATAGCTTTTCCCTGGGATCTGTTTTCCACTGGAAAAATTCCTCTCTGTAGACAATAGAGTCCTGGATGCTGAGATGCTGCTCTGCTTCTTGGGACTAAGTAGGAAAACCGTATATTAAACCTGCATCATGAAAGCTGCTAGGGGTTGAACATGTCATCCATTTTTTTCCCTGTTATTTCCTCCTGATCTTTTTGGAATTCTGTGTAACTCTGCTTGCCTTGTTGTCCTTTTAGACTTTACAGTTGTTTCTTGCCACACTTAGAAGGGATGCATAAAAATGACTGCTCCTTGATCCTTCTGAACAAGTCCCATGTGCTAGGGAGCATTTTTGGAAGCTTCCTCTTTTTTCTTCAGAGCCTTGCCTGCCTTGCTATGTCCTGCCAGTTAAACGTGTGGGATGCCCCTCTGCTTTTCTGAAACTTCTGCTTTCACAGAAGTTGAGAGAATCTGCTCTAGGAACAAGACTGGCAGAGTGAAAGTCTTTCTTGAGTTTTGATTTTTATTTTTTCCCCTTATGGAGATGATGACTGCTTTTGCATGTTTTTCTGTACAGGTGAGCTGCGTAAATTGCTTGCCTCTTTTGTGGCTGGTAGTGGAGCAAAAAATGGTGGGTTTATAAGGAAAAT
Source organism: Acanthisitta chloris (assembly GCF_000695815.1). Taxonomy (NCBI): domain Eukaryota; kingdom Metazoa; phylum Chordata; class Aves; order Passeriformes; family Acanthisittidae; genus Acanthisitta; species Acanthisitta chloris. Next base: position 15,828 of record NW_008686806.1, on the reverse strand, counting down.
CACTCCCACAGCTGCTGAGTCCTTAGCACCCAAGGCTTCTGTCACACAGCGGAAACTGCAGGTAAATAAACTGGGGAGTCAAAGGGGGAAATGGGTCAGGAGGAATTGTGTGAGTATAGGGTCCACAGTGGTATCCTGACACCAGGGAAAGAAAAGGATGGGCCTAGGCAGCAGAGAACATTGTGTTTAACAGTCAGATATCCTTACTCCCTGTTTTTCTGTTAGTCATGTTTCTGGAATATCATGTGGGTGTTGAAATCCTGATAACTTCAGTAAACATTCTTGCAATTGGAACAACTAGTCTATTTATCTGTCTCCCTCTTCTTTAACATAAAATGTCAGTGTATTTCTCATACTTTGTTTTGGTTAGATTGTAGCCATGCTTTCCACTGGAAGAAGGACATGTGTAGGAGCCTACAGGATTATCAACCTGTAACTAAAAGGGAGGATCTTTTCTTTCCAAAACAAGCCCTATGTGGTGACTCACTACTAGTAGGTGCTGTCAGAATTCTCCCATTCTTCCCTTTACTGGGCATTTGATATTGTAGCTTCAGAAACCCTGATAATGAGCTTTGGGTTAAATGGTTAGAAGGGAATAGGGACTAAATAACTTACAAGGATGACGAATGCTAGAGCAGCAGAAAGTTTTCTGGTGTAGGCAAACTGCTTGCCTTTTAGCCATTTCGAGATGGTAGTGCTGTCCATTCTTGTGCTCATGAGAGGAGGATCTGGGTGGAGCACTCTAAACAATTGTAGCACTTTCTCTTGAACAGGTGGAGTTGGAACAGGCCTTCTTCCACAACCAGCCTCCTTCCCTACGGAGAACAGTTGAATTTGTGGCGGAGAGGGTGGGATCCAACTGTGTTAAGCACATCAAGTAAGTGCTGGTAATCTGTTCTGCGACTTAAGAAGTAGCTTTACATTATAATAAGGCAAAGAGTTGATCATTAAAAATTGTGTATGGAGGAAAATAAACTTCCCTCAGAGTATGCTGTGTAGCAGAACACCAAGGCTATATAAGACTAACGATGTCTGATTGCCATCAGAGAGGAATTTGTGAAGGTATGTAGGGAGAAGGGTGATATGACTCTGGGACACTTGGTATGTGAACATAGTGCAGCATTTTGAGACTTTATATCCCTTTCAGAATATTCTTGCTAATGATAGAAAAATCTCATATCAGAAGTGACCTTTTGAGGTCATCTGATCCAAAGTTCTGCTCAAAGCAGGGCCAGCTTTCAGGTTAGGTCAGGTTTACTGGCACCTTTTCCATCTTTCAAGGATAGGGATTCAGCCAGCTTCTTAGTACCATGTATCAGTGCTTAATTTTCCCAGGCTTTGTGAAAACTGTTTCCTTATATCCTATCTGAATGCCCTTTGTTCCAGCTTGTGCATAGTGCCTGTCAACCTTTAGTGGTGTTCTTCCTGGAAGAGTCTTTTCTGTCTTCTCTATAACCTTTCCTACTCTCTTCACCTTTTTCTTTTCTCCAGGCTAAGTGAAACCAACTCCTCTCTTTGTAGGCCGTGTGCTCCAGCATCTCAGCTATCTTAATGATTTTTTTATTTTCTCCTGAAGTCACTCAAATTGTCAATGGCTTTCTTGTCCTGGGGTCCCAAAGCTGGACACACTACTTCAGATGCAGCCTCACAGTGGTGAGGGAAGCAGTAACTTCCTTTGACTTGCTGGCTGCACTGTTGCTATTGTCAGCCTAAGGTTGACCTTTGCTAACTCACCTTCTCTGCTGAGAACTCCAGATCCTTTCTGCAGAGCTGCTCCTTAGCCAGCAGGCCCCAGCCTGCATAGTCACCACCTCATTGTCAGGCCATTTATCCACATTATCACAGTCCTCCCATGTGGCAGCCCTGCCCTGCAGCATGTCACTCATGAGCTTGCTCAGAGTTTGCACTGCTCTCTTGTCCAACTTGCTGAGGACATTATCTGCCCATCAGGAATGCTGGTGTAGTGGCCTACTGTTGGCATCTTTGAACTTCTGAGCACTATCCATTGAGAGTATAAGGGTATTGCTGCCAGAAAGAATACCTGTAACCAAATACACTTCTATTAAAACCTAAAGCCTTTTGACTCTTGAGTCTTAGTACTATTTTTATTTCTTCCATGATGCTGTCTTCCTTACATACAGAACAAGGAGATGGTACAGTACTAAATGCAACATGATTAGCTCTCTTTTAACAGAGTGGTTTATTGCATTTGAAATGGGTATCCCCCCAAACTGGGGAGAACAGCTGGGTACAGTTAGTGTGCACTGTTTCTTGTATTGATTTCAGTCTGTCTGATTGTTTTTGTATTTTTACAGGGCAACACTGGTAGCTGAGTTGGTTCAAAGGGCTGAAGCCATGTTGCAAGATAAAGTGAAGGAGGAGGATGCTAATCATGACAAACTGCTTGAAGAGGTGTGCAGTCTTCTGTATGAGGAAGGGGCCCAGGCACTCATCAAAGGCAGAGAGTAAGGAGGAAAAGTTCTTTAAACTTGTGCCTTCCCTTACCTTCTTACTGCAGAATCTATAACCCTATTTTTTTGGCTTGGCCTGTCATGCTCAGGTTCTGGTAATTATAAACCATGACCTCTGCTCATCTTACGGTGACTGACTGCTGTGTCCCCAGCCAGTTAATACTGTATTTGTAGGCAGGAATAAAGGTGATGTGTGTCCCTCTGCATCCAGCTCCAAAGGGACATCCACTGCAGCTATTGTATTCCCCTCTCTGGAAAACTGATATTGTGGCTTGGTGGCTTGTAATTGCCCTTCCCTTGTCTGGTTCTTTTGGTCTGATTTATTGCACTGCAGTCTTCCAATTGGTTTTGACTGTAAGAGAGTGTATGAAAGAAAGTGCTATATAAATGAACCTCTGAGTGTTGTCCAAGAACTTTGACTAATCCTGTGGCATGCTTACTTTCTTTTCTTGCAGATTTTGCAAAAAGAGAGGACCTGAGGCAGTAAGGGTGTTGTTGCCAGAAGAGACATCTGCAGCAGTATGTATTTTCATTAAAAACTTATTAAAGGCCTTGACTTTACTTCTGGACTATTACCATTTTTCCATTGCTGCTTCATTTATCCCTTAATAATTCAGGTCAAGGGAATCTATTGATGCCTTCATGGGAGGACTGATAGCTAAGGAGTTGCTTTTGCCAGGCTGCCTTGCATATTCTGGGTAAAGTGATACTCTAGCTCATAGCTAACTGTTGAGACTAGAATGTTATATAAACTGCATTAATCTTGCAAGGATAGTGCTTTTGTTTTAGCATCAGCTTCCACAAGAGCTGATGAGGTTTGGGAAAGCAAAATGGATGAGTCTTATTGTTCAAACTAGCAGTTTCCAGAGGTGATAGTGCTCTCTTTCAGTGTTGCATGCCAAAATTAAGCTTTTTCCCTCTAGACTTCCTTCTGACTTTTCACTGACACTAGTGCTGTGGCTGATTATAAATCTGTCACTTGTTATCTTCCCTTTAAAGGTTTTAAGTAGTGCAGAAGACATTGCAGTGGAACTGGCTACTGAGAAAGCCTGTGGCTGGCTTTCAGACAACATTGCAGGTGAGTCATTTTACCTTGAATTGGGGCTTCTAACTTGTGCATTGTACTCTTTTTTTTTTTTAGATCGAGGGGCAGACACTGTTTAAAAGTATTTGTTTCTACTAATTTTTGTTCTAGTGCAAAGTATGTAGTTGCTCTGTCCCTCCTTGTTTAGAAATAAGAGGAATGATTTCTAGCTCTAAGAACCTTCTTTGGGGATTTTTCAGGCTTGGCCTATGGAAGTAATTTTCAGTTATGGAGTCTTGTAGGATGGTGAGAATGAATGCTGTGGAAAGCTCTGTCTGGAAATGTCATCTAGGCTGGAGCTGTTTTAGCACTTCCAATGTATGACACAGACAACTGCTCTCTCGAGCCACCTTATGGTTCACATGTACAGAGTGCTTCCAAAATTTTCTGTAAAGCAAATGCTTCTTGGACTAGATGTGTTTTCTGCAGGCTGAGGGCAACTGTGGCCCTTTTACTCTGTAATACTACTCTGCCAATTCTTCAGAATCACTGAAACCCCATTTTTTTCAAGAGGTGGTGCCAAGAATCTGGAGAAGACTATCCAAGCACCATTTGAAGTCACAGGAGTTTAGTGTTTTGGATGCTGATCAAAACCTATTTCGGTAGAAAACATATGGCTTTCATGGGCACAGTGGTTGAACTGATATGATCACCTTGAATCAGCTTTCTACTTTGGCATTGCTTTCTGGCTTAGCTACTGTATTCTTTACAACCACTGAAATATTTTGATGGAAAATGAGATGAGTTGGCCAGTGGTGCCTGGCAGTAATGGGTGGCTACTTCCCAGAGCCATGGGTTAACACACCCTCTCCACGTGGGCCTCTGCCCATTAAATACAGTGAGAGGTGAGAGTGAGAGGGGCTTGAAAGTGTAAACTGTCTTTTTTCATTATTTGCCATGGCCTTTGGAGTGAGAGGCTAACTCTGTTTGGAAACAATTCTCTGCCTTGCTGGAGAGAAAAGCTGAAGTAGACAGGATTTGTTCCCTGTTCTTTGTAGCACTCATCAAAAGAGAAGTGAAGGCAACCTTCAACAGAATGCTGAAAGTCCCAGGATTTCCCTTGGCCAGTGAGGATGCTCTGGAGTTGAGAAGGGACTGCCCTCCACGTTGTCAGCACCGTGCTCCATTTCCCTCCCAAATCATCAACGAGTTTAAGGTACATTGTGTTCACTTCCTGGCTTGCCCTAATGCCCTTTCTATTTTTCACGTTGGGAGCTTTTGGTCCGTTGGTTAGGTTTTTTTGGTTTGTTTTTGGAGGTTTTTTGTTTGGTTTGGTTTTTTGGTTTTGGTTTTCTGTTTGGCTCTAGATCAGAGTTCTCTGTTAGGAGTACTGTCTCAAATACAGGATTTGTATATAGCATGACAGTGACCTTTTTGATATGAGTAGCATAGAAACCATAGTGTGGGGAGTGTCATGTACAATTGTGTGCTGAAGAGTCAACATATCAAAATAGTTACTTTTTGTAGACCTACTCTTTTTATGGCAGTCTTGTGGACTCTGCTTGGACTAAGTATTTTCTGTTGGTCCTTTCAGTTCTGTAGAACTTGGTAGACTGTCTCATCTTATGCACCAGGAGTTCTACATTGCATTAAGTGTCAGACGAATTTGTACAGATCTGTTCAAAGATTTTTGCCAGTCTGCAGATGCACCTTCACTCAGCTATAACTAGGGAGAATCAGGAATGTCTTAAAAAGAAGGTGATGGTATGGATCGAGACGCAGGTAAATTGTGAGGAAACCTCTGTGTTGACAGCAAAGCTTTCCTGACAACATAAGAGGACTCTGTATTTCTGTAGCACTTCTACCCTGAAGTTGCTTGCTGTGCTGTCAGATTTTTCTAGAGCTTTCAGAGCTAGTATTTTTAAGGAAGATGAACTGGTTGCCATCACTGAATTTGATTTCATAACATTAGTGAGAACTGTGGTAGAAAATCAGACCTAGGTAAGGTTGTGAGAAATTCAGCTTTAATCTGTCTTATGAAATGTGGATGATACTATCTTAATTCTCTTTTTTTTTTTTTTTTTTTAAATGAGGAGTGTACTACTGTCTGTCATACAGCCAAAGATCTGTTTGTGGAAGAGTAGGATATTAATATGTGAATTACTACTGTCTTTTTCATCAAGGATGTGCTCTGTGTTGCTGTGGGCCCACGGGAGGAGGATGAAGTGATAGACTGTGACTGGTTAGAGTGCTTGTTAGGAAGATTGAGTCAGACACTTCAATGCAGAAAGGTAAAAGATGTAAAAAACAACTAAAAAACCTCTTGGACCGCTTTGAGCTGTCTCAATACCTGTAAACTAGTTAGCTTGCCTTGCCTCACAGCTGAGTTCAGTTTGTTGTTTGAGCTCAAATGTGGCAATGTTGCACTGCATTTTTTTATACTGTGTAGATCAGCTTGTTACTTCAATTCACCTCTGTGGATCCCCTTTTCATATATTGTATTTCCTTGTCTTTCAGTCTTTAGTGGTCTTCTGCTTACAGCTCTGTGCTTCTTGCTGTAAATTGCCTGCTCTTCTCAGATATTTTTACCCCTTGTGAAGTCCTGTTTTGTCCAGTCTGCAGTATGGGGACAAAGATACAGCTCTTTTTGTGTTTTCCAGTTCATGTGTCCCACATCAGAACAGCAGCTGGCAAAGTGCACGGTTGAGTTGGCTTCTTTGCTGGGTAAGTCAGTTAGGATAAGCTATTTAAGACTGAAATCATTATTACAATGCTCTTAAATCCTTGGGGTTAGAGACTTAAGTATTTAGAGTTCATGGATGTTTGATTCTCTTTGGTGTCATTGAGTCTGCAGATTTTTTTCTGTCAGTTTGGGTGGTTGCTCTTATTCCCTTCTATATTCTGCAAAACAGCATTATACAGTGACTTAACTATCCTTCGGATCTGGTTCACATCTCCATTAAATTACATTTTTGTCTATTTTTGGGAAGAATGGAAGTGTGTTGTGACTTCTATGAGCATTTTCAGTTTGGTTTTTTTTCTTTGCTCTAATGTGTGAATACAATGTTTTTCTCTGCAGGAGCTTGTGATCTGAATGCATGTGTTTTCTTCATGGGCTGCCTTCTAATTTCTTGCTCTTAGAGCCTGTTAAGTTTTATACATAATTCATTATTTCAGAAGTCAGTTCACATGAATATTGTGGAATTTAATTCTCGGGAGCAGCAGTGTAAATCTGTCCCATTCCATTAGACTGTACCAAGGAAGATCTGGCATCTTCTCTGTGTTTAGCTGTGGTTAAATACTGTTATGCTTTACTTTGACTTCTATGAAGTTATGCAACTCTGCCTATTGTCAAAAGTATGGACAATTATTCAATCTGTTTATCTATTTAAATGTTGTTTTCCTTTTGTGTTAGTCTTCTCTCCTTTGGAGTAACAGCTAGGTCCTCTTTGATTAAATTAGTCCAACTTTTATTTTGTCAGTTGTCTTTCAAGACTTGGGGCTATATGCCAACCAAATGATATTCTTTGTCTGAGGAGTACAAGTCTCTTCCTATGTAATACTTGTCTATAGCTTCAAAGCTCATAATTCTGCATGTTTCTAAGCTTTTCAAGGACTTGAGTTTGTACTCACTAAATGTGCTGTCAGACTAAGATGATGGCTATAAAAGGAAATAATGCAGCTCTAGAAGTTCATGTTTCGTCCTTTTCTTACAGTTTCAGATCGTGTTCCTCTGAGTCTTGGGATCAAATCCCCACAGAAGAGCCCTGAGAGGCTGCATGCAAAGAATAATCCCACCTGTGGCCTTCTAAAACTGCTGCTCTCTGTCTGGAAGGAGGACTTTGGGACACCTGTTCCTGTGCAGCTGATGTTCAGCAAGAAGAACATCGGCTATCTTGCAGAAGTTAAGCAGCAAGAGGTAAAGTTTATTTCAGTCTGTGGAGCTGCCAGTTACCCACTCTGGTCTGATATTTTCATGCAAGAGTTCTGCCTGTAGTGTTCACTGGTGGCTTGTATGAATGAGGCCACGGGATGTGGTTTGCTGTTAGCTGGCGTTTCTGCAGGGGTGGTGAAAAAGAACTCTGTACTACTTGTCAGGGTTTGATACCTGCTGGGGGGCTCTCAGGAAGGCAGAGTTTTGTTCAGGAACAAATGGCAAAATGCCCTATTTGGCCTGGGATATTATGAGGCCTGGACACACATGACTCTGTAATTGGTGGCATTCATGTGTCTCTTACCAGCTTTCATTTTTTGTGTGCATATGGGTGTTGTAAGTGCGCCAACTGTCAAACTGAAAATCACCTTATTCAATTCCAGGTTAAACCTAGCTTATTTCAGACAATAAGAAAAGATTTTTTTCAAGCTGTTCTTGAACAGGCAGGAATTAAAAACTTGGTGTGTTTGTAAACTGAGAATTGGAAGTTTTCAGACTCTGTGGTAGGATACAACATATGAACTAAATGAATTTTGTTGACTCATTTTGGATACTCTTACTGTCCTTCATTGCAGCACCTAGATAAATAATGTGCCTGCTCCTTTTCTCCACATTCTGATCCAAAAAGAAAAATATGAATTGTGTAGGGATAAACAAGCACAAAATCCGTTTCTTTTTGAGTTGCTGATATTCTTTTCTCTTCTACAGTGGGATTTATTCCTTTTCATGCTTCATGGACTTGTGGAACATGAACTAATGAGAACTAGTGAAATAGAGAGTTGCTTGCATAGCCTTGAAGAGCTCCCTTGGCCCTCAGTAAGTAATTAGATGTGTGTGAACAATAAATAAAGAGTAAAGCTACATAAACGGCCAATCCTTGTAGTTCTGTTTCATATTGCTAAGGCCCATAACCTTCCCATCTGTAGTACCTCTTTATGCAGTCAAAGGACTGGCTTCCCACGAGCTACTGCTGTTGATAGTGTTTGGCTGAAAGCTTTACTTGTGTGAATCCATCCTTGCCCATGCAGAGGAAACACTTCCAAGAAAATTGTAAACCAGTTTGGAGACCATCTGGCTCAGTTACCAGCTCTCAGTTCCAGTCTGAATGTGCTTGCAGCATTCCAGCTGAGAATGACATGTTGGGAAGGGTCTTAACTGACTAGACTTGCGTTTAAACCCCTTTGCCTCCTACCACCAGAGTCTGAGAGGAGCCAGACTGTTCCGGAGGAGTCACACTGTTCTGGGCACAGTTAAAAATGTAGGAAACCACTCAAGTGACTACTTGCTGAAAATGGACAGTATTTCAAGGCTAGTGAGCACTTGCATATTTGAGATGTTTTACCATTTACTCTGTGGCAGTGCTCTTTTCTGAGAAGAATGAGGGGAGACTGAACATGTAGGCCTGTTTTTGCCTGGAAAACCATCAACAACATGTTTAACCTTGTAAAGTTAAGTAAGCCTCTTCGCTGACATTTGTTAATAAGGGTTCTCTGCTTTGTATCTGTTGGTTACAGGATTTCTTAAAAGACCTGAAAACGCTATCTAGACTATTTGTATCAACACATCATATAGAGGAGCCCAGGACTAACCGCTGTGAGCTGACCAGACAATGTCTAGGTACTGTGACCACACAGAGTTAGCAGAGGAGGACTCTGTGGACAAAAATTACTAATGGGGAATTTTTAGTGTTTCTTAATGGATTATGGACTGGGAGCTCTTTGCTGGGAGCATACTGCTGATAAGAGGTCACTTTGTGCAAAACCTGCACTGTTCTTTCTGTTCATGGACATTTTGCTGTGGTGACTATGCTGAAGGATTTACATCAGCAATGGATCTCCAAGTCAAAAGTCCTTTAAAGCACCTTGATTGTGGCTCAGAGCAGCTGCTCTTTTGACTCATACTTTCTGTATATGTGCAGCAAACCAAGGAATCAATTCATGTGGACAAGTTACTCTCTGATCAGAGATGGTTTCTTGGTGGCTGTCTCTGCTCTTAACTCAATGGGATTTTCTCATGCTGTTGTTTAACAAAGCCTCTACTGTCGGGAAGGAAAAGGTGAACCGACATAACATGGTGATGTGCCTATATTTATTTTTTATTGTAAGCTCAATGTTGAAGGTTTGATTTTAATTTTTTTAAGACTAATTTTAAAAAGTAAACCATATAAAATAAATACACCAGACCATTATGGCATTGTTCTTAAAGGATGTAGATGCTTAAGTGTTTTTCCATCTCTTGTTGAAAACAGAACTTGTCATTTTCCAGGGTTTTTAACAGAAATAAGGGAGAAAATATCTGTTTATATTTTTTATTGAAAACAGTATTTTTAAGACAAAAACACTTTTATAGTATGTGGACATAAATGGCATCTGGCTGCTATTCACTGTGTTTTATAATTCTTCTTGCCTTGAGTTTGGGTTTTATAAGACGGGAAGTGCTGCAGGAAGAAAACTACAGCCTGGAAGATCAGACAAAGTAGTGAAAAAGCACTGTGACATTCTCTGGAGAGCAGGTTTTGAAAGGAATCCTTTTCTTGGAGAACAGTGAGTGTTTTCTGCCCTCATAGACAAATTGTCACCAAGGGTGTGACCTTCCATTCACCCTGCCAAGTATTTCCTTGAACTGGAGTTTGTGGCAGGGACTGCTGGTGGTAGCAGAGTGTGGTTAGGTGTTCATTAGCTGTCTCATGGGATCCCTCCCCCCAACCCCACAGCAGTGAGGACATTATTTCCTTTTGTCTAGGAGAGTCCTACTAGCATAGGTTTTTCCAGAAAGCAAATTCTGTGCTATTTAACAACAACATCTGAACAAATTGAAGCCCAGGGCTTTTTAGCTTGATAATTAACTATCCTCTTCCCTATGTAAAGTAAGAAAAAATAACATCTCAGTCAGTGATATAAGGACAGGACTAATTAGGTAAAACTCTGGCTTCTGTTAAAATTTATGTGATACAGAGAACAAAACCATAGAGACACAGATGCCTGAACTGTACTGAGATTTTTCTTGGCTTGGTTACTAAGCACTGTATTGAAAGATTTGGCATGTTCCAGCTGCATTCCTCATCTTAGGGGTTTTCTGATGTGAGTGGAGAGAGTCCCTAAAAGTAGGCATGCTACATATGCAGCAAGGACATGGGAATACAAATTCAAACAGCAAGTACACCGTATCATACCATACCTGCTCCCTGAGGCTATTATGTGACATTTTGCTGCAGATCTCATTTGAAATTGTTGTTTTTCATAATAAACATGATTAAATGTCTTGTCTTGTGTTCAAGCTGTTGATTATATAATAACCTCTTTGTATTAGGGCAAAGAACAAAAATGGTACCTTGTCACAAAGCATGGGGAAGAGAAATCATAGTGACACCTCCTGTCCAGCCTGCTGCTGCTTTTTACTGAAATAAACCTTTACTTTGTTATAGAAAGGGAGGTGGGATAATGAAAAGGGAAAGAAGCTGGGAACCATAATTGTAAAAAAGGTGCTCTTGGCTCTGGAATGGATTTTTATTTGGATATTTTAAAACTGTTTGCATAGATACCATGGCCACAGTCATCTTCATGAACATACCTGAATTATCCTCTAATATAACATGTTTGGAAGTTTTTCTTCAAAAGGTGACCAACCCCCAGGAACAGTTTAGAATGTCCAGACAACACAGTTGTGCCTTATGGGGCAGGAGACAGACATTTCTTCAGTGGAAAGACCCAGCAGGTAAGAAACACCTGTGTTTCCATGTTCTTATGGCTTAATGCAGTTACTCCAGTTCTGGGTAGTCCATGGTACCCAGTCATGTTGGCTCTGCAAAGCCAGACACCCCACTTTGTAACCAAACCCTAGGAGCAACTGTACAGCACACAGTTCTCTGCCCATAGACACTCAGCAGTGGGACTCTGCTTTCATGAGGACATGTGACCTGTGGGCTCCTCTCAGTGTGAGTGCCTCAGGCATTGTACCTCTTCCCTGTGCACTGCCTCTAGCTGTAGTGCCAGAGGTGCTGCAAGCAAGAGAGCAGCAGGGAGAAGAAAGCTCACAGAAAACCAGGTCTGAGTGTGTGGCCTTTCTTCTGCTAGTCTTCCCTACTGCAAACTCTCAACTCTCAGAAGAAAATTAGGAAAAAATGGCATTATATTAACTTCCTTCTGGATGTGCAGGCCAGAGGAGTTATGTACCAGGACTCAAGAAGCAGCTCCAGCCAGTGTCTTGTTTTAAATAACCAAAAAAAAAACACCCTTTGGACAAGGCACTGTCACAGAACCCAAATTTAAGTGCTAATGGGCTTCTTGACTCTAGTACTACAAGTTCAGATTTCATGTGCATTCCTCAGCAGATAAGGAGGAGACCTACATCTCTTCTCATGAGCTTGCCTTTATGCTCTTTCTCCATTCAGCATCATTCCATAGATGGGTATCGTAGCTGGAGCAAAATGAGGTGGGGCGTGTTCTCTTGTGTAGAAAATACCATTTATTGTGGATATGAAAATAGCAATCTTGATTTAAGAGCAGAGATGCAACCCTAGGTGGCACGATACAATTGTTCAGCAGTAACAGCAAGTTGATTTTTGCCTGTTGTAGATTAACAAATTCAGTATCTGCTGGGTTTTTGTTTCTTCCTTCCAAACAAACCAATGCCATACATTAGCAAGTACCATAAAATGTTATATTTGCAAAAGAAAACATTCATATAAATAGGCTTTTTAGTATCAATTGAAGATTGCAATAAAAAAAAGTTACATTAATTCAATACTGATAAAAATAAAACTTAGCTTTGATAGCATATAAAACTGCTTCAAACCAAGCATATATAAATAATTTGTAAACATAGAAAAAAATCTTAAGTATATATAAAAATAACCATCTGATGCACTGTACAATAAGACACTATCCTTCATAGGCACTGGCATCATTATCAACTCTACAAAAAAATCACTAGTGCCATGTCCAAAATAAAAGAGGAGGGGAAAAAGCAAAGCACTGAGCAAATCTTTAGTGGATTATATGAAGACCTCCCCTACATCCTCTGGAAATCTACGGAAGCAGCACCAGGGACAGAGCCAACACCCTATGCTGCTGTTTGAGCCTATATTTTCTACAGCTTTAATGTACTGCCTTGTTCACTCTTCCTTCTGGGTTTCCATCAAAGAGGGGACTGTGTGACAGGCTGCAAATCTGGAAACCTGTCATTTCACTCAGTTGTGGAAAACTTTGTGACAGGTTGCCCCTTCTCCCTTGAGGGGCTATGGAAGATGCATGATGCTTGAAGGGAACCATGCTGTGACGCAGTTTGGCAGACTTTTAGGAAAACCTGAGCCTCACCAAAAAAAGAAGTCATAGATTGGTGATAAGACTGTAATCATGACTATCCAAACTTAAAGCAAATTTTTAAGTGAAAGGTATTGTTATCCTACCTGGTATAGTTTGGGTAGGGGGGAAGCCTTGAGCTGGTATCAAAACTGCTATTTTCTTAAATATCAATTTAAAATTGCTATTGTTTCTTCATTTAAAATTTAAGATATTAGTAACAGGAAGCAACATAGAAGCTGAGAGCCAAAATTACACCTGTGCAAAGACAATAATAAAAGTAGATCTTGGCTCTTGAACACAAAGGTGGGTAGTGCAGCTAACTTCACCGTATGCTGGGAAAATACACCTCTTATTGGAAGTAACTGCACTGACTCTGGTAAGGTGGATGCTTGAATACACATTTTTCACTTGACAGATTTAAAGTGCAAGAATTTCTTGAACAATGTGGGCTTTTTTTTGAGCTCCTGAAAGCATAACATAGCAACTTTTATTGCTTAGATATATCTAGACTGATTCTATGCTGTTGTGCTGAAGAATTAAATGATGTTATTCAAATATATGAGTTGGCTGTGTTTTGGTTTAAATTTAGGACTATGAGAACAAACTAGGCAGTGTGCTGAACAAACATGTAAAGCCTGACAGTCCAACAATCCTCTGAAATCCCATGAAGCAACTGAATGTGAAGAGTCTGTACTTGCTGCAGTGAGACAGCTGTTCATGTGATAAGACTATGCCCAGGCTATATTTTCAGCTCTTAATGCACTTGGGTAAAAGTGTAGAAGGGCTGACTAAAAATGCCATTATGGAAAAATGTTGGAGCTAGTCTTATTTTCATGACTTAAATTCTGGAAACAAGCTGATTACTCAGTACTACCCTATTCATGACAGAGTGTCACTGTTTACAACTGTCTGTTTGGTTTATTTCAAAGCACCTGATTCTGGAGAGCAGTAAAACTGTGTCCTGAGGTCTGGTGGTTTCCACTGATGCTGCATAGTGTGGTGGCAACCCGAAACACCTTGCACTGGCTGCAAGCAGTCAGCCAATTACATGAGAAAGATCTATTCAGGGTGTAGAATGATTAGTGGATATTGCACTGCTTTACCTTCCCTTCTCAAGGAGAAGGAAGGAAGGATAGGCAGCTAGCTGAGATAAATGATTTAGCTCACAGTTAGGAATTCTGCATTTGATACTTAACATTAGAAGGTGGCTTTGCAGCTCTGCTCAAGAGCTTGTAAAAGGTCTCAAGCCATACATGTACTGCTTCCAGCCTAAAGTTTCTTAAAGAAAGAAGGTTGATCTCTGAAGCTCCTTGGGAACAGAAGTTAAATAATATACTCTGCACCAAAGAGGGTGGCTATAGCAAAGCAAAGTCTTTTCCTCTGCTCTTTTATACAGACAGCACTCCACTGCTGTCCCCAGGAGGATAGGTTCCCCAATAAACTTGCTGTGTTTCTTCTAAGCAGTGCTGGCTAAAATAAATGATCCTTTTCTCTAACTGTACTTCCATATAGCTCAACATTAGCTGTCAGGCTCCCGAAGTGCCCTTGGTGGTGCGTGCCTTAGGAGCCAGCACTTTACATTACCCTTAGCAATGTTTGTGGCTCATTAAGAACATCCTGCTGCTGTGTCTGGTTTTGTCTCAAGCACTAACCAGCCAGCAGGTGTGCCAGGCGAGCGATCACCAGAGGCTGTCGTTTTGCAATGGAGCTCAGCAGTGCTGCAGGGATAGCTGGGGCACCAAGATCCACCTGCAGGAATAGAGGAAAGGCTGCATGTTGGGGTTTGTATCTGGTTTCTGAACAGACACTTCTCCAGTCTGGAATAGCTCTAATGTATACATTAAGCACAAAAGCAGTTTACTTACAGCCAAATGATGTCATTACCATATGGTTTGTATCTTTTCCTTCCCAATACCCCACAGACTTTCAAAGCTTTGCTATGTGATGTTACTTCCAGCAGGTATAACCCACATTGCTTTTGAGTTTAGGTTTAGATTAAATATTGACAGTTTATACACATAGTGTCACTGAAAATGTATATACATATACTGAAGGGCAATACAAAATTTTAAAATGCATATACATTTCACATATGCCTATATTAACTTTTTTAAAATGTATCTTAAAACTTTTTAAATAGATGAGTTTAAAGGACTAATGCCATTTAGCTCTCAGATACACTTTAAAATAAATGATACACATTATGGCATTCTCTTCTGGACATTTAAATACTTGGTACTACGGTCTCAGAGCCTACTTTTCAGATGAGTCTGTAAGAAATGGATAGCAGGACTGTCTTATTTTAAACTGGAATGCTGATGTTGAATTCTCTTCTTTGTATCTATTAAGTGTAAAGAATTAATGACTTTGGTTAGAAAAATTTAACAAGTATTTTCTGGCATTCCAAAAATAATATAACCTGAGGTGGACTTCCTGTGTCCACAGCATGACAAAACCACAAACAAGACTCCCCATACTGGCTCACCACCTGAGAACACAACATATAGTGAAATGGCTAATAAACCTTTACAGAAGAGCTCAGTATCTAAGGGAGTAGCTTTAGATGCTGTAAAAACTTGGGAACATGAGCTTAAGCACAGTCTGTAGTAGGACTCCCTGCACTGTTGTGCATCATGCTAGGTGTGAAGTGGAGGGCACTTTTATGCTTACTTCATAAAGTTCACAAAGCATAGTATAAAGATTGGATGTTTTCTTACTTATCAGCTTTTAAGTGTTCTGCTATGTAACAGCAAAATCTTACCTGTGCCATGTAAATAACTCTGGTGATATCTCTTCCATTCACTATGTCAGGTTCCAGTATCCAAGCACTTGGCAAAATCTCCCCTCTCACTGCTTCTTTACAAGGGTGAGGCATGGATGCATCATAGACAGATTGAACAGCCAGGACAGACAAGTTCTCCTGCATGTCACAAGGTGTAAAGATGACAATATGAAAAAGAAAATACGCATAATGTTCTCTTTGTTTGCCATAAGATGTTATTACTTAAAGTAAGAAATTATATTTCTCATGTTATTTATTAAATATGTTTTTGTCAAAAATCTTGTGTATATATTGTGTATACTATAAATGTATAT
>NW_008686805.1:0-16394 GCF_000695815.1 Acanthisitta chloris | reverse complement strand
CCTCCGCATCCCTCGGGAAGCAGTGCCGGGCGGGCTGGGCATTCCGCGGGGTCGGGGCACCGGACGGGCGGCCGGCAGGGTGGTCTCCTTGTCCCCCCTCCTTGCAGGTAGGCCTGGCTGCAGCAGCTCATGTGGCTGCTCTGTAATTAAAGAGTTGGGCACCACTAAAGAGCTTCAGGAAGATTATATGGTTTCAGATAAATAGGATTATGGATCCCTGTCCTCTCTGATCATTACTGCAACCAACACTCAGGTAACCCACTTATAATAATCCTGTTGAAGAAGCCCTCATGTTTTATTAATCTGTCCCTGCTTTCATGGTTCCACAGAAGAAAGGACTGGAGTTCCAGCTCCCATTAGGGGTGTTCTTGGAGCCATGAGGAGAAAAAGAACCCAAAGACAGCAGTACATCTCTCCTGGAAGAAACCTGGCTGAAAGTTGCCAGCAGTGAGGGTCCTGCTGGAGAAGTGCTGATTTGAGGTTGACTGGAGCCTGTGCTTAAACCAGATACTGGTTTTTTATCCATCCAGGCTCTTGCCCCACGGGTGTCAGCACTAACAGCAGAACCCAAGGTGCTCCTTGGCTACTCGTTGCACAAGGAGCCACATACTACCTCCTGCACACAAAAGCCTTTATACTTGCACATACAAGGGGCTCTTTCAGTTACATTTACTTTTACCTTATGTTTCAGCCAAGTGTAAAGAGCCTTTAGGTAAAAGGTCAGAGACATGCATTCAGCCAGGATGGATTTGTCCTGAGAAAATAATGCTGTTCCTCCTTCCTTAATGGTAAAGAAACCTCTTTGTCAATGTGGATGCCAGTGAGTTTAAAGGACGGAACACAAAAACCTTTGTCACTGTAAGACAGGGAGAAGAAATATGTCCAGACCCTTCAGCAAGAAGCAAACCTGTCTCCAAGCAAGGGGAAAGACATGTTTCCTTTAACATCCCAGTCAGAAGGGTTCTTGGCTGTGAGGGGTAGAAGGATCAAGCTCTGCCATAGCAATGGAGTGACAGCCCCCGATCCCAGACCACAGGCAGAGTCACAACAGGGGCAGCTTCACCTCCTGCTGCTAACCAAACACGGATATCACTTCCCTAACTGTGAAGACTCAATGGTGAAACCAAGAGTTTCTAGTTCAGTGCCTCGCCCAAGCTAACACAAGGAAGCCTCTTCTCAGGACACACACTGTATTTATCCTCAGGCCGAGGAAGCTCAGATGGTGTCAGCAACAGTTTGCACAGCATGGGTGGCAATGTCATCAGAAAAGGTCAGGCAAAGTAAACCTCACTTGTTTGTCTGCACTCTGAAGGGAAAATGCTTTGGCACATTCAGATAGGGATTGTGAAATCCATTCTAAAGATTAAAATATCTCAGAAAAAAGTGGAATTGGCTGCTCTAAGACCCTGCTCCTATTCAATACTTTTAGTACTGAGTGTAACTCCCCGAAACGCAGCTCCTCTGTCTATTTCTGCTGCACCTCTGCAGGCAAGGAAGTATCAGAATGAATTTCCCATTTTGGTATTGCACTGGAAAGCTGCTCTGTCCCATCTTGGAGAGCTCCGATAGGAACCCCCATCCCCAGCCCTTGTGCAGAACTTTGAAATGAACACTCTGCCCATGTCAGTCACGAGTGCAGTTCATTAAAGGCAGTGCAAATGTTACCTCGGTGTTTAGAGAGTGTTGCTGCTGGTCCCCTGGAGCCAAAAAGGAGAGGTATTTCTGCAGGCAAGCAGTTTTGTGCTCCAGGAGAGACCTGGGGACAGGCAGGGAAGGTGAGTGCAATTCGGGAAAACTCAGACATGCTGCTGCAGTTGGCTGTGGATGCCCACAGCAAGGGGGCAAAAGGACAGGCTGAGTGGCACTGCTGAAGCAAAGGACTGGCAACTGCAGTGCTTGCAACACTGGAACAGTTTTAACGGCCTCACATGGCTGTTAAGAAGGCAACTGCCACACTGGGTTACAGATGTAGGAATCCTCCTACAAAACCTTTATGTGAATTTCCCCTTCTGCTCTGGAGAGGGCCAGTGCAGAATGTGGCATTAGCCAAAATGCCATGTCTCTCTGAGGTGCCACCCTTCAGGCAAGATGGGGAATAAGTGGGCTGGGTCAGAGGAGGGCAGTGGGAATGACAGGAGAAAAAGTGAATCCTAGAAAAGGTCTGAGGGAATTGGACTGCTCTGGTGTAAACAGACGACTCTCATGCCAACAGTCTTTAGGCACTTAAAGAGCTGAAAAGAGGAAGGCAAGAAATGCTCTCCATTGCCACACTGGAGGGGACTAACAGTAACAGGTAAGTGCCTGAGAAGTGGCAATGTCACCAGAGCATCTTGAGGAATGTAGGGTGAAATGTCGGTGATTTTTGGTTCGCTACATGCAGGCTCTGTTGTTACAGGAGGGGTCATCTGCCTGGTGTTTGCAGCCTGGACGGATGGTATGAGAATGATTCACGTTGTTAGAACTGCTTGCTTTGGGGGTCAGGCTGGCTCTTTAGGACTGCCATCACTGCCAAGCTTTTACTTCAAGTCTGCTATTCATATGGATGGAGTAGTCAGTTTCTGCCACAAGCTATCTTCCTAGCCAGGAAGGCTTTCTGGAGCCATGCACACTTCATGCTTTAGCCCTTCAGTAGCTCTTTGTAACAGTCCTGCCTTTGTTTCTCCTCGTCTTTTCTCTGGTTTTGATTACTTCTGTGTGTATTGCTTTGGTGTGGTTTTGCTCACTGTTTTGTGAAACACACAGAGGGAGCAACTGCTGTGTTGTAGGTCCTCTCTGCTCCCGAAGGCCCATTGAGAGCAAGGTGAGGATGAAGATGGGACTGCCTAGTTCAAAGCGAGGCACTGCAGTCCCCAGACAGGAGTCAGGTCGTGTGTGACGGCACAAGTAGTTATGTATCCAATCCTCAGGCTGTGATTTCTTCATTTCGGTTTTTATGGAGACAATAAAAAACCCACAAAAGTGGGGGGGGGGGGGGGGGAAAGGAATACAGCCAAACATCCTCTAGCAAAAGGTAACTTTTGAGGAAGGGCTTGTAGTCACTGGAGCCTTTCTCTGCCCTCTGCTCCACAGCCCCACCTCATCCGGGAAATCTGTCTCCCTTTAGATTTCCATCCAGAGAGTGGTTTAAACTCTTTCTCACACACACTTCTCCCTCCAGGCAGCTTCAGCTGCTTTCCATTTCTTCCCTGCTCCTGGGTGCTCTCCCAGCTAGGTACCCAGCACACCAGCTTCCACTGCCAGTAAGCAGCAGTGGGAGAAGGAGCCAGCGTGGAGATCACAGCCATAGCAGCTCCCTGCTAAAACCAAAGAAGGGGCAACACCTGTGAAACCAGAGTGTTCATAAATCTGCTGCCACAGATGAAAGAGGAAATGCTTTCTGTTCTGTGTGCTACTTTGTGTGCAGCTACATAGACCATCAAATTAAACTTCTGCCTGCAAGCAGACATGTTTCAGGAGTGACCACCAAGTCCAGGTAGGTGCAAGCCATGCTGGAGCACTGCAGGGAAGTGCAGACACAAACGTGTGCATGTGATAAGGAAGTACACTGCAAGTGTGCTTTGTTCCCCCCGTCTTGTTGGGAAGTAGAGGGGAAAGTGAAAAGCATATTAACTGCCTGTTTGCATATGGCAAGGATCCATGAATGCTGTGGTTTCAGTGAGCACCCTAATGCTACGTGGAGAGTGAAAAGGAAGCCACAGAGCTCAGCACTGCAATTATTATTCTTTCTGGGGTGAACTTGGGGCCTTGGATAAATCTAAATCAGCCTTGCAAATAAGGAGTGAGTGACAGGCAGGGAAGGGGAGAAGGCAAGACCTAGGGAAATGAAAGCCTTGAATATAAGACACCAGACCCCAGGAACATCCCTTCGTGGAACCCCCTTGGTCTCCTGGGAATATGGCTGAGATTCCTGCAGCAGCATCATTAGGTATGTCAAATAGTAAAGCCCCAAAATAGCAAATGGGTACTATAACAAAAAATGAGAACTGAAAACTCAGCACTTTCAAAGTAACTGATACAGGGGGAAAAAAGTCTTTTGGTAACTCCTTCAATGCTTCATAGGAGGCTAAGAATGTTTCTTTGCCTTGTGACACACAATCTCCCCTCCCTGCTCTATACCTCAGAAAGAGCATAGACTGGCAATCTCCCTGGAGAATCAGACAACTTTCCTTGTGAAATTGAGTGAAGAGTAACTTCAGTATGAGGGCAGTTCCTTAGCATTTGAAGATTCTATAAAAAGCTTTTTCAGGAAAACTCAGGTGAATGGAAAGCTGCAGGATGGCAGTGGAGGGTGGTTGCCTCAGCTTCCCATGTAGTGCTTTTTATTTGCTCTATTAGACTTCTAGCCTGTATGGCTGCAAGGCCTGCTTGCAAAAGGAACCCAGGCAGTCTTCACAGGGCTGGAGACAGCCTAAAGGATTATTCTGAGTGGGCTGTACTGCCTCATTTCTCTTAACCATTTCCTACAACTTAAACTTTTCCCTAGGAAGGATGAAGAGTAGAGCCTCACACCCCATTTGACTGAGTTTTACCCTACGAAGGTACCTTGCATCAAGGAGTGGGAAGCAGATGGCCTTGGTACAGGAGGGAGCTGAAGACCTCCTGGAACAGGACTGGCCAAGTCAGAGCAAGGAGATGGCAACAGCCCTGCTTTAACAAACTGGATGTGGCATATGGAGTCAACTCCAAACTCCAAGTTACCCACATGATGACTGGAGGGCAATCCCTGCGGATTTGTGCCACTTGACCCCTCAAGCATGGTGGGCAAGTTGGACACTCACATCTTGGATACATCCAACAGAATCTGCCCTGGTCGGAGCCAAGCAGATCCGGCACATGCAGGCTGGTCGAGGGAGTGGGGAACAGCATTCTCTGCACTGCCAAGGGTTAAAAACAAGGTCTGGATCCACAAGCAGTCCTGTGAGGAGAAAAGCACAACCCAGCAATTCAGGCATGTCTCACCCCCGTTCAAATGACATTGTTTCAGCACTGTCTGCCTCACCCCTCAGTGGTAATTACAGACTTTCACTACTGGGGAAAAAGACACAGCGGAGGAAACCTTCATTACAGACATTTCCTAGAAAAAAGCAACCCCAGTGTAATGTCTCGGGCACATTGCCGGGATCAGCCACCAAAACAAAATACATTTAGGACAAAAATAAAAGGGGGAGAAGTGTTAACTGATTTGGGAAGATCAGAAGCCCACTGGGTTGGCTGCTGTACAGTGCTGGGCATGGAGAGCACTTTGGAGGAACTGGAATGCTGCCCTGCTTTTAAGCATCTTACATACTTCCTTCCTTCCTCCTTCTCCATGTGCTCATTTTCCCTGATGTCTGTAGGTGTCCCTTTGTCACCCCTGGCAAACACCTGTGGGCTGGAATGGATGGTTTCCCTAGGCTTCCTAGCTTGATGTTCCTCAAAAGGGCAAATAAATCTGTAGGTGTCCTTGGCTGACACCCCTCCCCTTTGCACACCTAACTTAAGATATACACTCAAGAACAGGCTTCTTGTATTCAAAGCTGAAAGCTACTTCTTACCTTGTTTGTATCACAGGGGCCCAGAGTCTCAGTTCTGTTAGAAAGGGTGCAGGAGGGTTTTTTCTTTCCAGTTGTCCATGCATTTGTTATAGTCAATGACCATTTCCTGTTGCTGTGGTGCATCTATCAGGTTTGAGGTTGATCTGCCCACAGGTGGCTGACACCTTTGGCAAAAAAAAAAATGTCTCGGCCCTGCTGCTTTTTTGCTGACAAGTGACATAGGTCCAAGCTAAGTTGCTCTTTTAACCTCGAGCATTCACATGTGTGAAACTGGGAACCTCTATCATGGCATGGTTAGCTCAGTGTTTGTGGGAGAGCTCACTTCAGTGACAAAGTTTTCCTGCAGAGCCCTTTTTGCTGCCAGTGGTAACTCCTTATATTCTTGCAGGACCTGTGGTTTGATGCTACATTAGAAAGATCCTTCAAACCAATAGGTCTTGTCCCCCGACAGCTAACAGCAGGGATGGGAGAGGACTGAGAGGAGAAAAACGTTCAACCAGATTGCTATTAAGATGTGTCTAGGGAACTGGCTGAATTTTAATTGTTCTTTCCTATTCGGTGAGTGAGCACAGGAAAAGATTTACCTTCTGGCCTTTCCGTTTGGGCATGTTGACATTTCCAGGCGGCACTTTCCTCTGATGGAGAGCTTTGACGTCAGGTGGGCTGATTAAAGCCTGCAGTGCCTCTGACTCATTTGGCTACGGCCTGCGCAGGGGGGATTTGTAACGTCTCTCTTCTCTTTCTATCACTCGTTATGGTTGGTTTTAAATAAATAAAGCTAAGCTCAATTCACAACTTCAGGGAAGATGCAGCTTGGCTCAGGCTCAAATACACATTGCCATGGCAACAGATGCTGTCAGGCACACGCAGTTATGTCACTCTCAGCTGCAAACTCCCGTGCCCAGTTCTCCCTGCCTGAGCAGTGCATGGGCCTGGGGCTGGCTGCAGGAAGGCACATATGCCACACTGCTTGGGCATGCAGCTGCTCCTGGGAGCTGGCTTTGCTGCTCTCCCAGCCTCAGGAGAGCTCACCTGAGCCAGCCAGCTGCCCCTCTTGCTGAGCAAGAACCACTTTGGGGGAAGCCCTGCTAAGTGGAGTTTGCAGATCTCCCTCCTTGACCAGCACTTTCAGGCTGAAAAGCCCCTAATGTGGCTTTTTCAACCTGCAAAAAGAGGAGAGAGACTTCCTGGATCAACAAGTCTTATATAGCTGCTGCCAAGTGTGGCATGCTCCTCATGCATGGATCAAGATATGAAAGACAGAAAAATTATCAGCTGCCTTCCAGAAGCCCCACCGAGCAAACCCCTCATGCTTGCTAGAGAGATGCTTGGCAAGGAAACAGAGATGGGGAGAGATATGGTGTCTGCAGCTGACTAGGGGTTAGATAGGTTAGCTAAGGCAAGGCAAGACAAGGCAGTAGAGTCCCTGGCTCCTCTGTCCCATAGCACCGGTCTCCTTGGCATACTGAGCAGGTCCCTTTGGTGCTGCTGTGCCCTGGTACAGCTTTTGATTAATCAAGAGCTTGAGTATGGCAGCAACCCAAAACATGAAGTATGAAACATGGTCAAAGGCAGCAGCACTAAGGAAGAAGCTCTTTGAAGAGTTCAAGAACTCCCTGCCTGTGGCACTGTGCCTGTGCATCTCTAATGTCCACTGATGTACAAAAGAAATGAGAGGTTCTGGTTTGTGTGGCAAATGCAGCTAACACTGTTGCCAGATCTTTCTTTCTCCAGGTATCTTAGGACATTTAGTTTTCTCAAAGCCTGAGTACCTGAAGTCTTGGGAATGTTGAAGCTTCTCACCTCCCCTGCTCCTAAGTGACTTGTGATGGTTGCAGGGAACTGGCTGAAAATGCACCCCTCTGGCTCTGACACAGACAGGCAAACTTAAGAAACCATCAGAAACCATAATTTACTGGTTTCAGTCCTATTATTTTTTAGATCATCCCCATTGACTGAGCTCTGAATTACAGTTTTTGGTTTGGAGTGTGGGTGAGCACAACGCACATATGAAAGTATTTGGGTGCTGTCCCACTGACCTGAGCTGCACCAAGAGGCAACATGTACCCTGCTGGACTCATACTGTGGCATGAAGGGGCAGAAAACAACTTGAGCCAAGAATCCAATCTTCTCACATAGACCTCTAGGACAGAGGAATGGTTTCTAGGTTAATCTTAATTTTGTAGGTTTAATGCTTCCCCACCTGGGATGCCAAGTCATTTTTCTACCACAGATGATTTGAAATAATTTCAAGTTAAACCTTACCTCTTTCGTCACTGTACCCTACCACATTGGAGAAGTTAATAACATCAGAAGAGTTTGAACTTGTGAAATGTTTTTATGACTGCACAGATTGAGCCATATTTCCATGACAAATCACTGAAATCTGAGAAATCTAATTTACAATACAAATTCCTTTGTTTTATGTGATTTTCCCAACTCAAATTCAAGTCAGAAAGTCTCTGGGTTGTGCAGTAACTCTAATCTAGTAGAACTGTGGGTGTAAGAAGGATGAAAAACAATTGCATGAGGTCTCCAGGGCTGGTCTACAGTGACTCCAAACCCTAAATTGCTCATCCCTTGAGCGTGGTTTACATCCGCAATGGAGCCATGTAACCAGCACTTAAATAAAGGGGAGGCAAAAAGCCCTCCTGAATCAGTGGCATCTGTTCTGGGAAGGGCAGACCCAGAGACAGCCACAGCAAGAAGGTACTGAAACCCACTGTCTCCTCCTAGAAACAGAATTGAAGATCACAAAGTAAAGACCCTTTCAACCAGCACTGGCCTCTGATTAAAAGTAAATCCTTTCATGCATAGAAGGGAAAATACTGAACTGTGGTGAAATCTTGGACAGTTGGTGGCTGAGCATCTTGGAGTGGAAACACAAGTGGCATCAATTCAGGTACACCTCTATAACCCCAGCTGATGGCATCAATGTACAGGAGTGCTCCCTCTGCTTACAGTTAACTTCCTTCACAGTAAAATTGATTTTTATGGTGCTTTTATCTGGGATATAATGAAAGTAACTCAGTCTTAGGAATGACAGAGGTGAAAGGCTGCTTGGTATCATGAAGCCACCTCTGGAGCCAGGAAAATCATGGTCTTCTGAACAGTTCATGCTTTGCTCCAGTATGAGAACTTGCATCATTATTTCCAAGTGATGGAGGCTGCCACTGTCTCTGCAAGAATGATAAACAAAACCAGCACTGTGGTGTTGTCCTCCTACCCCCTGTACTGTACTCGCGGGACTAGCAGACAGCAGAGATAGTCCAGCATTTACAAGGTTCACTTCATTTAAAACACACTAGAAGAAATATTGGTACAGTACATTGTATGAATGGCCCACATAACTTCCTGCTGTGAGTTACGACTGAGAAGGAACTGTGAAGAAACCAATGTTAATAGGTGTGAAAACTTCTTCTGTTATTCCATGCAAGGTTTTCACAAAGTACCTGAAGCAGGGATGTGAAAATGGAGACCCATTAAAAAACCTCAGCACCCTAAACTCCAGACCAAACCAGAAATGTTCCTCATGAGCTGATTAATATATAAATATACTCCACACCATATCTGTATTTCTGCAGAAGACCATTATATTTCCAAGAAGTACCCAGTGCCTACCTGGCACAGACCAAGGGAGGCTGTGACCCAAACATCACCTCTAATGGTTCCATCACAGACACAATATCTTGCAGTATCCTACACAAACACTGGTCTTGGTGCCAGCAAGTAGTTTTGCCTGTCTTTTGCTGCCTGATCAATCCCATGTAAGTCACTCTTCCCTCACTGCAGGCTGCCATCCTCTCTTCCTTGACCAGATACCCAGTGGATTATTTTTGTCTCAGATCACATAGTCCCAATGGTACAATTACATACTGACCTCAAAGACTTACTTTTAAAATTACCCTTCTTTAGCAAACCCTCTGTCTAGTGGGTTGGGTGGTTTTCTTATTTTTTATTTTTATATCTAAATGGTTAAATAGTGGGTGTGGTTGGGGAGAGAGGAAAAGAAGAAAGAAAAAGAAGTAGAAAGAGCAAACAGCAGGGGAGATGGCTGTGAGGGTCACAAATGCACTGGTCAGGAGGGGGAAGTCCATGTGCTCTGGGGAGGAGACATTTGGCTTCCTCTCATTCCTCAACAGGATCTTCTGGAAGGTCCGTTCTCCTTGTCAGAAAATGTCATTTCACCACAGAGACAGTGGCAGTCTCTATTCCTCACAGCTATACCTAGGGACTTACTCTTGCAGTCACTTCTTAAACCCAGAGACTCAACAAACCAGTATCTTTCAAACATGGCATGAAACTTGGGACTTTTCTGTAAACACTCACTGATGTTAAACATTTTCTAAACAGAAGAAACAGAAAAGCAACTCAGAAGTGCTCTAAAAGGCCTAAAGGCAAATAGACCTAGGACAGGGATAGACAATCACAACTGCAGAGATGTGTTCACTGTGAAACTTATGTAGGGCAGTTATCATCTGTCTATGTTGCTGCTCAGCTGACAGTTCCATCAAATTCCTGAAAACCTTCATAGAATGCACAGAAACCTCTTCAGGAGAGATGAGCATCTTCTTTGAGGATGAAGAGTCAGAAAGAATAGGACACCTGTCTGTCCTTGCAAGAAAAAAAAGGGAAGCAGCTCACAGGCTGACAGGGAAACTTTGAATCTGCTGCAGTATCTCACACCCAGGTTGTGCACACTGCTTTTTCAGTTTGCTACACAGTAGGGCTTCCCCTCCACACTCTAAATAGCTTTAATGCCCAGCTGAAATGGTTTTAAGGCTGAATGGAGCCACACTGAATTCGCTCCAAGGGATACAAGGAGCTTTTTCGGGGGGGGCTGTGAAAGCTGTCCTTCTAATCACCTTCTGTCACCTCGGCAGTAGCTGCTCTTCCAGCCACCTTGTGCTCATAATGGTCTCTTTCATCTTCAGGTGTGCATATTGCTTCCATGCTGTTCTGCATACCTTATCTTCTGAAGCCTTTTCTGCATGCTGGCTATGTCAGTCCTGACAGGGTGAGCTTCCATCATGTCATATCTCACCAAAAAAGAACCAAGAGTAGTGGCTGCAGAGGAGGCCTGCAAATGGGGCTCTGAGCTGCAGGTATTTGAGAAGAAGACATCTGCCACTTGGGTGAATGAGCCTGAGTCCCTGCTCTGGGGGGGTGTTCAATTGCATAAGACAGATTTGAACACCATGAGACTGGAAATTATCTCAGTATTTTTGGTAAAGTCAGCTGCTTGGAAGAGGATCATCCTCTTCCCTTTGTTCTTCCTGCAGCTCCCCTTGGACACATCATCTTTTCCCCCTCTTCACTTACTACACTGTTGTGTAGCCCTGAGCTGTTGCAGAACTGGCCTCACCCACACCTGCAGTGGCTGCATTTTATGGTGGGTGAACTGATTTTTGGTTTGGCAAGGGGTTTTTTGGTGGATTTTGTGACATGCTTTTGAAGCCGCTGAAACTGAAACAGACTTGATACCTCCTGGAAGAGAGTACAGGCTGGTTAGCACAGCCTGGACTGAGGCTGAAAGCAATATCAGAGCTCCAGTTAAGTAATACCTATAAATGCTGGTAAAGGACACAGTGATGAAGAACAGGCACTCACCACTTCTCTCATTTGGGCTTAAAAAGCCAAATCCACCTACCAACATTTACTGAATAGTTTGTTTCACTGGTATCAGTCATAAAGACATTACTCAGAGGTCTTCATCTATAAAATAAAAAAATACCAGATTCCAAACTCTGCTCTTTTAATGAGCTCTGCTAAATTTGCTCCCTTTTACAGTCGTGGGGTCAATCAATTAGTGACTGCTTAGGGAGAAGCTTAATTAAGAGGTTTCACCCCCTTGCCCTCCCTCTATACACATCCTGCTTTACACATCTGGATAAAAGCTTCACTGTAAAGCCTGGAGAGAGCAATTGCTTCAAGCAGCGTCTCCGAGAGCACATCTGAGCTCCCAAAAAGCATTGCAAACTCTTGCATCATGCAGAGGCAGAAGCCAGAGCGGCTAGGAAGTGAGAAGATCCACTCTGGCAAGCTGCTGCCACGGGGATAGGGTGTCACTGGGAACACCAAAAGGTGTTTTTACTGGGGAAACGTGGTGCCACAAGTTATTAATCTTTTAGCAGAGGCAAGACTCCTAGTGCTGCTCTGAAGCTGCTGATCTTGCAGCAGGAGCAAGCCAGCCATTCAGGACTAGGCTGACAAATCTGGCTCCAGCTGCTCAGCTTTATTAATGACAGAAGCCCTCGAGGGGTGGGATCCAGAGGCATCACAGCGATTTTTTTCCCCTTTCCTAAGCACAAAAGACAGAAGTGGAATGTAGCTGAGGAATGCTTCACTCTTGGAATGGATGTAATAAATCTCCTTGGATGTGATATTTGGTTTATTTTGTGGGAGTCATTCAAAAGGAAAACGCAGATTGTGGGTCTTAGTGCTCAGCCTATGCTGGCAAAGGATCCCTGACAAAGAATGTCCATTGGCAGGGAATTTCCTGACTTTGCAAGTGAGCAAACGCCTCTTTCTCTGTTACTCTAAAAGCTGTTTTGTTATTATATAAAAGGTTCTATAAAGCAGACGGTGATCAGTTCTTCTCCAGATCCACCAGAAGGACAAGTAATAATCAGCCTGATTTGAAGGAGGAAGGATTTGGGCTGTGCTAAAGAAAGTGCTTTTTCCCCAGGAAGGGCTCCTGGGCCACAGGGGGCTGCTGGGGAGCCTGCGGATTCTGATCGCTAGAAGCATTTCATGCCTGCGTCAGGCACTGCTCTTGGGTGACTCCATCTTGGGAGAGGGGGATGGCCTCAGAGAATTCCTGAAGTCCCTGCCAGCCCTCGGGTCATTATTACTGTATAATCATTATTTAATAGCAGGAGTTGCTGCCTTTGGGATAGGGGCTTAAGGACAATTCTTCCTATGCTGAAGGTCACTGGACCTAGGGATATGTCAGCAGGCAGAGATTGGGGAAGAAAATAGAAGGGAACTGATACACAGATGTACTAGATTTACTGCAACAGTGTGGCAAAGGATAAGCCCAAAGGTAACAGTGGACGCAGCACAAAGCATGAGGCCAGGCTCACTGACAGAGGCGGGGCAGGGAGGAGGAAAGGGACTACTAGAGTCTTGGGTCTACCGAAGAACACCTTGAGGAGGTCATAACAGAGGCTGGTCAGATGGCAGTAAACCAACTGGGAACCCTAAACCAGGTTTAAAGGGGACCTGGTGGAAGAGGAGCAGACTGCATGGAGCCAACCAGAGCTGTCTGCAGCAGTTCCACCCTGAAGGGAATCACCACAGTGGAAGCTAGAGGGGACAATCAGCCATTGGTGCTTAGAAACTGCCGACGCTATGAGTGGTGGCATCACTGATGGAGACTACAGTTCAGAGGGGGCAGTCACACAAGGTGGTGTATTGTTGCTCTGTTCATCCTCCAGAAATGCAATTTTGCTCACTCCATCAGGTTACTGGAGACTCCCCTTTCTTGTCTGATTGCAAGAAGAGATGAAAAAGGATACCATTAACAAGATGTTTGTTAAGATTTTGATTTCCTGGAAGAGAACATGTGTTTGCAGAGCTCAGTGGCGTAGCTAAGGCCTTCACAATAATTTATTTTAAGAATCCTTCAGGTCATTGCCTGCCATTGTCACTTCATGGACATTACATGTTTTCAGTGTTTCTTGTCAGGGAACGTAAGTATCTTCTGTGCTGCACCCTGTGTTTTCACATGAAGAGGAGGTGCCCGTGTGAAGCAAGTGACCTTATCAAGAAGTTAGCACTCTTGGGTTATTACCAGGGCTGGACTTTGCTGCTGTTATCATTGGTATTGATTTTACATTTATAGAGAGCTGCAAATTTACACAGTGCTTAATAAACACAAAGTTTCCTGGACTGCAACTAGTATACGAGAACTGGGAGGCCTTTAAAAAAAAAAAGGCCTCTATTTAAAAAAACCCAACATGATATTTCTATGTTCTTTTTTCCACTACAGTGATAGGATGAAGATCAGAGGAGCTGCTGCCACACTCTCACAGAGCCACACAACATGAGGACATTGCAAGAACAGACCTCACATCCTCCCAGGCAGAATGGCAATTTTATATGACTTACCTCACTGAGATTATCCAAAGTTTTGGACAGACAAGTCCAAAAGCTGCTGGATAAGAGTGAACCAGCAAAAGACCTTGGGTTTTATGCCTGTTGTGCCACTTAAAATTTCACCCAAGTTTTCCAAAGCTGCAACATTTTCCTCCTGCAAGAGTGGGGACATGAGTCTCCGACCAGAATACAGCATGGGACATCGCAGGACTGAGGTATCTGTGAGCAGGAAAATGATAGGTGAATTACTTCCCTCAGGAGACAGCACCATTATCACCACAAATATTTTGATTGTGGACAAATTATTTGCTCATTTGCTTAAAAATTAAAACCTTTTTTCTTAAATCTTTGTGGGTCTTTAAAGAATATGTATTTTCTAAAGGGACCTCTGAGAGCATAATTAATGTTCCCTGTTCCCTCCACTATGTGTCTAAAAGTATCACTTTGTGTGACACTTCATGGCAGAGAGACTCAAAAGAAGGAAAAGGAACAGCAACTAACCATGGGGACAGGGAGGTTGGAAGATGCAAGTGGCAGTCATGTGGCCTTGACAAATGGGAAAGGAGCACACGCTGAATTCACATAATCTCTGGTGAATTAAATAGGCAGACTGAATAATTCCTGGGTGAAAGCACTGGGTTAGGCTGCAAGAGATCTGGGTCATCACATATTGGTGATCAAAGGTGGGGGACTAGAGGCAGCAGTGAGGTTAAGCCCAGTGTTTGGAAAACACACAGGTAAGTGGAAACAAATGCCTGAAGGTCATTTTTGAGGGGGAAAAAACCACCACCACCACCAAAGCAACCAAAACGTAAAAAGGCTTTAAATGCAGAGATGATGTGCTACAGCAGAAACTCTGGCAGGAAATTCCATGAGATACATGCTCCTTGGAGGTGGGAATACCTGCCAGAGCAGGTCCTCTGCTGTAAATTCTGTCTTCAGCCCCTCACAAGGAGTTAAAAGTTCTGCCACTCTTCACTCACTGGTTTTCCTGCAGAGACCTGGCTGTGAACCAGGTGTACTGCTCATGCAGTTTACCTTGGCAGGCTGTAAATACCCTACTGCGGGCTACAGGGTGTGGCTGAGTGTGCCCAGGCTCTTTCTGCACAGCTTCTCCATATCCTCTAGAGGTTGGCATGGATGAATGGCCCAGCCTTGGAAAATATTATCACCTCCCAGAGAATGCTAGTTCTGAGCTGTGCCCAAAGGAAGCTGGGCAGCACTTGGGAAGCACTTGGGAAGCAGCTGGGTGAAACTCCCTGGGCTCCACACATGGAGAGAAGCAGAGACCTCAGCTTTTGACATATTCACTTGAGAATATTCCCTTGCACCTTAGCCTTGACACTGTGCGTTCAGTACTGTACCTGCATACACAGTGCCACCTGACACATTTTTGGAGTGCTAGGTATGTGTGGATGTAGCGTAATTGTCTACCTCTTCCACCAGACTATCCCAAAATACCTGACAAGGCATTAATAGCTTGAGACTCCAAGGTCACATAGCAGAATTTCCCCACCAAGTACTGCTTCTAGTGAGAAGGACCCTGGAGCACGTTTGAAGGCCCTGGGCCTTACTCCAGGCACACTGAAGAGCAGTTCTGCAACCACCTGCCCAAGTATCTTCCTGAACCTCTCATGTAGAGGCCAAAGGCAGCCTGTCTAGTTCTACATCATGGTCCCACAGGGAATTGCATATTGTTCTAAATATGATTTTCTCCTCTGTATGCTGCTGCATATCTTAACAAAACAATCATGATGGTTAAGCCTCACTGGTTCTGATGTGCACAGTTTTACAGCAGAGTCCTTGCCAGTGCTCTCCACAGAACATTTCAGCTTCACTTTAACCCACCATTGCTCCATCTGTACATCTCAATGCATCTGCCAGGCACAGATAATGTGATTCGATTTGGAATTTTTCTACATGGGCCAATAGATAACAGAGTCTGTATACGAGCACATACAAGTTATTTTCAGCTCGTCTGTGACATCCAATTCCTCCCACTAGGCTTGCAGAGATATATAAATCATGGAGGTGTCTAAAATAACAGGCCCTGAGGAAACATCTGTCACCTCCACAAGCTTGTGAGGGAGGAGGATGAAGCATTCAACTCCACAACTCACTGAATTTTCTTCTAGCTGCAAGAAGCAAGGAGCAGCCAGTCTCTGACAGCCCAGATGCCTTGGCAGTTAGGTACTTCCATTGCCTTCATGCTGCATTTGACCTGTGAGCGTAACACAGGCAATACAGATGTGGCTCAGCAACTTCGATGACGGTTGTGCTACCTCACCTTTGTCTTCAAAAGAAACAGATTCTTCAATTCATTTTTGTTTTTCTCCAAAATTGACTGGTGGTTGTCCCTTTGCACTCAATCTCTTAATCAAGGGAACACAGAACTTGCCATGCTGGAATCTACTGATGCCTGTTCTAGTCCTGCACCCTGCCACCACCTGCACTGGTGAAGCATGTGTGCCAGAGCCTTGCATCTCCTACAGATATTAACCTTTCTACACGAAGAAGCCAGAAAGAGAGCTGTGAAGTATTTTTGCTCTCTCTCTCCCTTCTCCTTTTGAAGTGATGTGATCCTCTCTCTTGGACCCCAACTCCACTCACTCTTTGCTGCTCTTCATACTGGACAAAACACCAATGGAGCAGTGGAAGATTAAAAAAAAACCAAAAAACAAGACAAGTAAATTGCACTGTATGAAGCGCTACTTATAGGGTGAGTGCTGGCAATTTGTGAAGGCTTTGGAAAAAGGAAAG
>NW_008686804.1:0-8868 GCF_000695815.1 Acanthisitta chloris | reverse complement strand
TTCAGCTTTCTGTCTATCCAAACTCTCTATCCAAACTTTTCAAGGAAGCCAGAGGAGACTTACTGTGATAAACATCCAGCATAAACCGACATGGACCTGTTCAGTTGGATTTGTTTTACCTACAGAAGAGCAGATATAGGCACATGCAATACAGAATGAAAAGATGACTACTGGAGAAAGCCGCAGTTACGTAGCTGCATGTGCATGATGGGCAGGATTAGAAGTAAAAGAGTAACTGAAAAAAACCTGGCTTAGGCTAGGTACTAGTTCTGCATTTCAAAATGACACAGTGGAGCACTAGGAGAGGTTTGGCCAGGCAGGTTGGATAGTCTCTGTTATGGAAAAGGTATGGTTTGGACATGGTTGGCCTGCCTCTGCAGCAAGAGGATAAAGTTCCCTCTCCAGGGCCTTGATGATTTTACATGGAGGACTTTAGGGAACTCACAGATAAGCCAGGTAACATCAGACAAGACCTAGTGGATATTCATTAATTTTTTTAAGCAAAAGCAACTAGATGAATAGAAATCAACTAGTCACATAGAAATTGGTCCACCTTCCATTTTGATTACTTCTTACTGACCATGATGGCAAAGTACATAATTTGTCACACTGCAACACAAAGCTACAGCACCTCAGCACACATGTTCCTTCTCCACTAAATTGCTGCAACTCAGTAACGCTGCAGAGGCAAAAATCTGGCCCAAGCTGAGCTAACCAAATTGAAGAAGTAACAAATCACAGTGCAGTAGCACTTCACAGCAGACTCACATTTTTCCCGCGTGTACCTCTGTTTGTCCTTCACACATGTTTAAACACAGTCTGTATTTATCTCTTGACGTGGATGCTGCAGTTTAGTAACAAGACTTTGCCTGCACAGTGATCTCAGGGCATTTGTAGTAAAAGCTGCTGCACTAGCATCATGTGTTTTAAAATACTGTTGTAATAAATCATCCAGCTGCAAATTCAATATTTCCTAACAGCAGGCATGACTGTGTAGACGGAGTCTGAGGGGAAGGTTTGCTTATAATTGAGTCCTGTAATAAAGCATTTCAGGGAGAGAGGGGACAAACAATCAGACTGGATTTGATCCTTCAATCCTGTCTCCTCCAGCATGAATGGGAGCAATGCAGCATGCAGGAAAAGAATTCCTTGATTTTATGCAATATCTTTGTAGCAAGTTCCATTAGACTTTCTCCAGTCTTAAGCACCACTTTTTAGATTCTGGTTACATGAGAAACCCCATCTTCAAATGACAGATAGAAATTTTACATTTCAAAGACAGCAGACTGGGGAGTATGAAATGATCGTTCATGCCTCAACAGCATCAGAGCTGAGACTGAGGTACAATGGCACAAGTAGCCAACATGTAACCACAAATAAGAAGGTCCTGCCTTAAACAATTGAAAATGTCATAAAACCACAATTAAGCATGAGAAACCCCATCTTCAAATGACAGATAGAAATTTTACATTTCAAAGACAGCAGACTGGGGAGTATGAAATGATCGTTCATGCCTCAACAGCATCAGAGCTGAGACTGAGGTACAATGGCACAAGTAGCCAACATGTAACCACAAATAAGAAGGTCCTGCCTTAAACAATTGAAAATGTCATAAAACCACAATTAAGCACACAACTTTGGGGTTCTTTCTTCTTACTACTTGATGAGAACTTGAGCCAAGTCTGCTTTGTCTGGAAACACAGCAAAGAGCCTAAAGCTAACAGATTATGGAATAAAAACAAATACAGAGCCAAATCCACATCCCAACAGAGAGATATTGTAGCTTGCAGTGGTGTTGCACTAACACCCACAAAAGCATAACGCATGATGTTAGAAGCTAAAGGCCCTGAACCAGAACTCTGCTGCTATGCATTAATCTTAGGAAGTGAGAGTCATGGGATTTCCAGTCATTCTCACAATCCTTTACTCTCATAAGGATGAAACATTGGCCTGGACATGAAGAATAGACAAAGGAAACATGGTGATACTGACCTGACAACACAACCCCTTTATATTCATATTTACCATTACACTCAGCAAAGCTTCAAAGCAGAGGGAGAGATTTTCTTGTTTAGAAATACATATTCAGACATCCAAATGCATATCAAGGAATCCAAATATCTGACCTCAATTTGGGGCACTGCTGCCACTCCCATTCAAGTTTCACAGAAGTTATGACATACACTTTTGAAATTAGGCATTTATATAACTGTCCAAGTAGGAATTTAAAAACTAAAGATAAAAACCTTAACCCTGAGAATAGTTTCTTAACTGAACAACAGTCTTTTTGGCTTTTTTTTTCCCTAAACAATTAAATTACTAATGTTATCCTACCTCACTCACTCAGGGTTTGAGCTTGAGCTAATTGCAAAGGATGTACAAAACAGCTATTACAGCAACCTGTCAGCAGTATGCAATAGCAAAATAAATCCTGCCTTTGCAGGAGTTTATGATCCTGCTGACGCATGCCACCTTGGAGGCAAATTTTTAAATGCTATGCCATCTTTCGATTCTGCAATAAAAAGAGAAAGTACTGGCACTGCCAGAGTCCACATCCCAGGAAGCCTTTTGCAAGAGTCACACACACTGCAGGTAAAGCATCTGGTGTGATACCCAGGAACCCTGAGGAGCTCAGTTCCACAAAACAGCTCTGGGAGAGCTTAGCTCTTTGTAAAGTGTCCAGTTTTCAAATGTCTGTGCACAACAACTACACTCTATCAGTAATCAGTAGAGAAGGACAGACACTTTCAGAAAATGCATTACTCTTTCGCATGAACAGCCTTCTGGGGGGACCCACCAGAGAGGTGAAGCCTTTCTAAGTAGTTTGGATCGTACAAGTAATATCTAGACAGCTAAACTTACTGCATGAATGATCAGCTTGCCTATCTATGCAAAGATGAGACCAAGGCTGAAGTCATCAGATCCTGCCATAAAGATCCTCACACACACTCCCACAAGCTGCAGAGGTCTGCAAAGTGACTCTGGAACCAAAGCACGATCCTCAGTGTACACTTTTGCACAAAGAGATCAGTGCATCTATTTCAGCACTACAGCAGACAAAAACCACTGTTTGCTGAGAATATCTGAAAGTCCTTCCCATGGTACCACTGCCCCCACCATGGTACCTCCTTGAAAGAGCATGTCTTAAGCCTGAGTAAGTCTCAAGTCCTGTCAGGACTTGCAGGTGTGACTGGGGCAGAGTTTATGCCCAACAAGGTCCTCTCACAAATGAAGAACATCACTTTGCTGACAAAACAAAAAGAAGGTACTAATTACAGTGTTAAAACATGGTGTTCACTGGCCATTTCAAAGCCACCTTTGGAAAGGGCCTCTCTGCACTAGCCAGGCCCTTTAGAGGTCTCATCAAGGATCTTTACAGAAGTGACAATATGGCTCAAAATCCATCCATTCTCAGTAACCTCCTCATGTATCACAAGACCCTTGAACAATTTTGCAACACAAACAGGTTTTTTGGAAAAAAACCCAACATGCTTGACAAAACTACAAATCAACAAAATAAAAGAAGCTAGAGAGTGTCCTCAACTAAATGCCAATTACAGCAAGAAGAAATTCAATCTACAGGAGCAAGTAACAGCCCTTTCTCTTTTTTTTTTCCTGTTGTCTTTATGCTTAAGACTGAAATAGCCAAGATATATTTAATGCATGGAATCACTGCAGTGATATGCAACACTTGACACGAGGGCCTGGGCTAAATGTCATCAGCAACAATAACTGTATACCAGACACAAATATCCCATAGGTGTGCAATGAACACCTGGGACTAGTGTACAAGTGCAATGGAGAAAAGACTGTCCTGGGGTATCACGAGCCAGAAGCACAGCTGTGAAATTGCTCTGGCAGACACTGACACTAATAGCTAGTCACTAATAACTAATCACATGATCCTTTCAATCACACTCATTCAAGTCTTTCTGGCATTTGTGATTCATTAAAACTCCCAGTCTGTCACTTCATTCTAAGGACATGAGGAGAAAGCAAGCCTGTACTCTGCTTGCTTGCCTGCACACACCTCAGCTCAGCCGCACTTTTCACATGTTTTACAGCATTTCTGCTAAAACACTAGGCAGGTATTAGGGAGCAAGTAAGGAGGAGAGAGATTTCTGCTTCTCACACACATGAGGGTCAGCAGCACAGACATGCCAGGGAAAACAGCTTTTGTGAGATTCCACGCCAAGGCATTCAGAAATACAGCAACTGTGACTCAGCACAAAGGTAAACCACTGGCACCATTGAAATGAACTCTGCATTTCTCAAATGCCAATTGTAAAAAGCTGCTGGTATTTAATTTCGATAGATATACTGCATCTGGTGTTTATGGCTTAGTGTTGGTGCCAGAGAGCCCCAGGAGCTTTGGTCTGGGAGCCAAGCCAGTGTCTACCAACTTAGTTGGACTACTGCAGATATACAAAGATCCAGTATTTCTCTGATTTAAAGCTTTCAGGCAGATTTTTCACACTTTTTTTTGTATTTATAGGTAGCATGTGTGGAGAGAAATAAAACAGTTATTCAATATGCTGCACAATTATAAACCTATTTCTTCCAGTTTCACCTTTCAGTACCTTATTTTGAAGCACAGAGAATTGGAAATCTGGTTATTTCTACTTGAACTTCAATATGGAGATAGACACAAATTCAGTAGTGGAATGCCCTTCCATGCAGAAAGGAAAAGGCCAAATAGAGTTTTGTCACCAAAGCTGGACATGTAACACTATTTATACAGATGGTTATTGTCACTGTCACAGTCACCTAACTATTGAGTGTTTTTCCTTCTCCCACGCCTTACAGCACAGATTTATATCCTTCTGTTACAGAAAACAATGAAGATGTCCAGGTGTTCTGATACTTAAGTTTCAAGATTTTCTGCTTGAAACTGGAGTAGGTGTTCTCCAACCCTGCCTACGGAAAATGAGAAGAATTCTGTTCATTACATTGCCCCCCTAGAAAAATAAAAAAACCCCATGCTGCAGTCTTAAGAAAATTAAACAGATTTAGTAAAAACAAAGGGTATATCTTCAGAGAATATTTTAAGTGTCTGCATAGAAAAATATATTAAACAAAAGTGTGCACAATTTTATTTTGTGGGGACACGCAGGATGCTTGGCCATCTGTTGAAAATGTAAGGCTGCCAAATATCACACAGTCACACTTTGAGTATCATTGGCACAGGCATCACAGTCACTATGTTGAGTATGGAGGAAGCCTCACAGTTTAAGAAAGAATCAGGTCAAAAAAATGCTGAAAAATACTTTATACTTCTTCTGAATTATTTGCTTGTACAGCTGTCTTGCCAGCAAACCTAAGCTACCTAGCTCAAAGGTAAACCAGGTACCATTGCTGAGCTGTGGTTACTGTACAGACACATCTCAGAAAAGCAGCTAGGCTGAGGGGTAATCCAGCAACTGTTTTTGTCCTGGCACATTTTTCTGTGCCAGTGGTGTATTAGTCTGCGAGAGTTAATATGCAAGTAGGCACATCTAGCTGAGAAGGATTGCTCAGAGCACTGTTGTCTGTGTGCAGTTCACAGGCTGCCACAGGAAGGTGAATGCCAGCGCGGAGTTGGTTTTTCAGGATGGTTTGTGTGGGAGCTTGTGCAGGACATTACAGGATGTCCAAGTGTGTAACGATGTTCTGGTACATGTAGCTAAGGAAAACACACATAGCTCGTGTGTGCTGTATATAGTTGAAAGGCTGCAAGGAGAAGGACTAATGTAGAAGCTGCCTCTGTCCTGGCACATAGTTCTGCACGAGATGTAGATGGAAAGTTTGGAATTTGTGAGACTGAAACAGGGCCTATACTGAGTGTATGTGCACTTTCAGCATAGACTACAGCGTGTGTCTAAAGAAGGGAAAAGTTGGTCATTGTAGTCTGTATGAAATATAGAGCAGCAAGAGGATGGGGAATGCCAGTGCTGAGCTCTTTTTTCAGGACCTTTTGTATGGGAACTGCTGCATGTTGTAATCGTTTGAACTGCAGCAAACACCCTGGAGCCGTGCATTTTCCTGCTCAGCTGCAGAGTCTGAGAGAGTTCTTTTTGTCTATGCTGGTACATATACTGCATATAGATAGGTGGTAAGTCACTCATCTAGTTGTTGGGGGTGCACTTTATAGGCTGCAAAAGAAAGGTGATGTGCAGCCTTGGCTGCAACAGGTATCTGCGAGGTTGAACAAGGTGTGTAGAGCAGAGCAGGAAAGCACACAGACCTGTTTGTGCAGCTGTACATAAGCTTCAAGGGGAAAGTGAAAGCCACCACTCACTTTTTGTTCTAATGCCTTTAGAAGCGTAGCAGTTGCTGGAGCTTATAAATTTTGCAGCCGAGCTCAGCAAGGCAAAAAGAACTCTCTCAGTCTCTGCAGCTGGGCAGGAAAATGCATGGCTCCGGGGTGTTTGCTGCAGTTCAAAGGATTACAACATACAGCAGCTCCCATACAAAAGGTCCTGAGAAAACAACTCGATGCTGCTCTGTATTGCAAACGGTCATGGGCTATTTCCTTCTTTAGACACACATCACTTAGTATAGACCCGGGTTCAGTCCACAGAGTACAAACTTCCCATCAACAAACGTCTCACACAGAAATATGTGCCAGGACAGAGGCAGATTCTACAATAGCCCTTCTCCTCGCAGCCTTTCAACTATATTCTGCTGTATATAGCACATGGGAGCTATGTGTGTTTTCTCAGCTACGTGTACCAGCACACTATTACACACTTGGACATCTTGCAATGTCCTGCATCATCGCCTAGATCTTAGGGTGATCCTAGGTACTCCCAGTACAACAAAGATCAAAACAACAAAGCCCCAGTGCAGGCATTCTCTTTCCCCTTGCAGCCTGTAAACTGCACACGCACTGTGGTGCTCGGAACATTCCTTCTCAGCTCCATGCACCATGTTGCACTTCACGACTTGCAGAGACAAATACACCTCTCGCAGAGAAAAATGTGATAGGACAAAAAGAGTTGCTGGATTACCCCTTCTTGCAGCTTTTCAGCTAGTTGCCACCCACTGTGGATATGTGCTTTCCTTCACAGCTAATATAACTGGCAAACCTTTGCACATTAATTCTCACAGACTCTAATACACCACTGGCACAAGAAAATGTGCCAGGACAAAAACAGTTGCTGGATTACCCCTCGGCCTAGCTACTTTTCAGCTACTCAGCATCCACTGAGGGTATAGGCTTAGCTTCTAAGACCAGTAACAACTAGTGACCCAAGAATACAGACAGTTATTGCCAGTTACTTCCAGAAAGAATCAAGCTGTTCCCAGTCACTCTTAGGGTGATCCGAGCTGCTCCCAGTACAATCCCACTCAACACCAGTATGAACCCAGTCAATACCAGAATGATTCCAAATATTGCCCCGCAGATTCCACTTGACACCAGCTTAGGCCCAGTTACTCAGGGTCACTTCCAGTTCATTCCCCAGGAATTAATTTGCTCACAGCCACTCTCAGTCACATGCAGACTATGCCAAGGAGCTGCCAGCATGCTCCCAGTCACTGACAGTTGCTCCAAGATGCTTCCAGCAACATCCCTCTTGCTTGTTCCCAGTTGCTCCCACTATGAGCCCAATCACACCCAGAATGCTCCCAGTCACACCCAAATGCTTCCAGCAGGATCCCACTTACACAGTCATTCCCAGTCACCCTCAGTGTGCTCGCAGAACGGTCCAAATAGGATCCCAGTCACCTCCAACAGGACCCCAGTGGCTCCCAGTATAGCCCAGGTGCTCCCAGCATGTTCCTAGTCATTCCCAGGAGGAACCCAGTTACTCTCAGTGTGGTCCAGTTGCTCTCAATATGATCCCGGGTACCTCCAGCATGGCTCCAGCTGCTCTGTCAAAAGCCAAATGGATTTCTCAGAACTCCTGCTTGTTTAGCCATCTTTCTCTATAGTTCTCCTACTGGGACAGAATGAAATTAAATTTAAACTAGGCTTTAAATTATTTAGTTAGAGATAATTGCATTTGGAAAGTCATACTGGAGAATGATCATCCAGGGAAGTAGCTAAACATGATTTGGGGGGGGGGAGGGCAAGAAAAAGGAGTCGACATGTCTGGTCCAGTGGCAGATGACCCTGCTCATGGGTTGGAACACTATGCTCTTTAAGGCTCCTTCCCATCCAAACCATTCTATAATTCTATGTCATATTAGGTACAGAAAAATCACAAATGATACTGGTTCTCATAGTTAAAGACACAAGCTGCTCTTTCATTCTGGTTGTGCACAAAATAATTTCCTGCATGTTTAGGAATGGTATCCTTTCTCCTCAGAAGGAATCAGGCCCTAAGGGACTGAAAAGCCTGGTGAACAATTACCTCATTTTTGGGAGGACTACATTTTCCACATAAACAAAGGACAAGCAGAAGTTGGTTTTACATTATTCTCTTCTTGTGATTCCATGAGAGCTGCCTGTAAGGGACTGACTAGTCTAGAATGGATGTGTCAGTCTCTCCACTGCTTTTAACTTCAGAGTAATAGAGATTTCCTTGAGGAAAAGATATTTTCTAGTTCAGTTGTATCTAAATCTATCATAAAGTGAGTCATTCATATTTACTTTAAATAACAAAGAGAATGTTTGCCTTTGTTTCACTCCTTCTCCCCAGTCATCAACTGAGGACCATCATTCTCCTGCAATTATTCAGATAGAAGCAGAGCAGTTCTATAGCAGATTTCCTTGGGCCAATATTTCATAGCTACCTTATCAGAAAACCCTGCACTCACACATTAGAACAAAACAAACACAAACAAAAAACCCAATAAAACAACAAAACCCTCTGACTGATTCGAAAAGAAGTGAAGCGGTATCAGAACCAAGGGAACCATCATAGAATCACAGAATCAACCTGG
>NW_008686803.1:0-218 GCF_000695815.1 Acanthisitta chloris | reverse complement strand
GTCACCGGGCAGTGTCACCGGGCAGCGGCACCGGGCAGCGGTCGGAGGTCCCTGTTGCAGAGCCCGTCATGCCCCTCAGGCAGCCGAAGGCGTGAGTGTGTCCGGGAGTGACCCTGGGGGTTCGGGAAGGCTTGCGGGGGAACACGGGGAATGGTCGGAGCATTCTGGGGGACGTGGGGGCTCAGGGTGACTGAGGGTGCCGCCCAGTGATCCATTAT
>NW_008686802.1:89557-99753 GCF_000695815.1 Acanthisitta chloris | reverse complement strand
GCTCAGCCGCCCTTGGCCGCGCTCCCCGGCGGTGCTCAGCCGCGGGATGCGGGAGGAGGAGGGTACCGAGGGTGGCGGAATTCCCGGAGCCGTGTGACCGAGCTTTCGGTCGGGGCAGATGCGTTTTCTTCTCTATCTGCACTGGATAGGAGGGGGAGGGATTTGAGATAGAGCTGAATAAATTAATGGAATCGCGTCTTTATTGTGCTGCTTTATTCACATGTCGATTCGGAAATAGTCTTCCTGCATTCTTCCTTCCGCACCAAAAATGTTACAGAATCAAAGAACAAAATTACTGCTGTAAGATCTAACGCGTTTTCTAAAATGTTTATTTTTGGTGGGTTCATGAGCCGATTATGTTGGCATAAGGCAGTAGTTCTTCGTCAATGTCACTTTTGTTTATGTGAAAGAGCCTAAGTCAGTTTTTTGGGTGTAAAATGCAATCAATTTAGGCTTAATAACAGAGCTTAATTGCATGGAAGCTGAGCGTTTCCTCGTGGAGTTGAAGGCACTGAAGTGGATGCGTTTGACCATTCCTATGCGCTCACACTGCAGGAGAATGAGTTGTAGGTGGCTGAAGTTGGAGGCAGCTCTGGCTGTCACAGGGAGCACCTCTGCCTGGCAGCAGGGTCCTGGCCATGGGATCCTGGCGAGGTCTCTGCAGCTGTTGTATCAGGAAGTACCTTGCCTTCTGGCTGTGTAAAAGAAAGACTTGATGATCTACATCACTGATCAATGTACACTGGTTGAAGTTCATTGTTTTGTCACCTGTAAACGGGGTGGATGCACGTACCTGACTTTCCAAGGAGCTTTATCGTAATTATCTAACACAGAATACCCTAAGTCTCTGCCCTCTGCAGTGAGCACACACTGGAGGTAGCACTGGGATCTCCAAGTTGAAGCATTAGCCAAATGTGCTTTAACCTTTGTTTTTTTTCATGTGTGCTAATGACTGTGGTTGGGTGTTTTCAGTTCTGCTGCTTTTAATAGGAAACTCCTGGCTTGTGAGCTGTCTCCCAGCTGAGGGCTTACAGGGCTTGATTTGCATGTGTGACCTATTGGGGTTTCAGCTGCCTAAACTTTCAGTCATCCCTTCTATCTGAAAAGCAACTGTTCTAAAAACTGTGTTGGCTGGCAGGCTGTGCCTTCCTTGATGAGTACCCAGACTTTCAAACTTGTCTTTTGCTGATTTTTTTGGTACCATTTCCCACTGAGGCACACTGGCATGTTGCTGTGGAGTGCTGCTCAAGGACAGCCAGAACACGATGGGTGTGTGCAGTGTAGTGCTTTGGCTACAGGGCTCATCTTTTGTGGTCGTTCAGTAGGTTTGCCTCAACTGCTCCAGCAACACTAAGCACTTTTCAAAGCTAAAGGAGTCTCCTCCTTCATTTTTCAGTAAATGATGGACATTTTGGCACATCTCGGATATACCCATTTATAAAAGATAATGCAGCCCTGAATAATTTCAAAGAGAAACTACCAAAAGTAGTTGTTTTTAAAGCAGTGTCTTTGTAACTGATTTAAACTAGGCAAGGCACTGCAGAATGGTTTGAGCATACAAATATTTTTGGTGATGCCTGTTTGGGAGGCGTTATTAATACCTAGGAGGGTTGGGATGTGATAGAGGAAGAAGTGGAGTAACAGAAATATGATGGGACTTAATATTGCCACTGAGCAATGTTATATTTTTAGGGACTCGTGACAAGAGCTTTCTGCTATTAGCTGGGAACTCAGGAGTGGGAAATGCTGGGGGAGGAACAGGGAGTGCTTTGAGCCACAAATATAATGCAGCCCTGGAAAAATTAAGTCTGGTTTTAGATATAGCTGAGAAAACATTTCTGTTAAGGCTTGGGGAGTACTAATGCCACTGTAGGCAGGCAGTAGTGAGAACCCATATAGAAATCAGTGTCACAGGTTTCAAAAAACCAAGCTACTAGGATTCCTTGCCGGAATGGGTGGGGAGAGAGATGTATGAGGGAACAGAAAATCTATTGTATCACAGGAAACCCACAAATGAATGCTTTTCTTTCTAAAATTGTTCTTAAAGTGTTTTGTAGAAAGAAATGATCCTGTTCTTTCAGTACTGAGTTTTGTAGCTGTGATAGCTACATCTTGCTATACTTGTGCCTAAAGAGCTTGAGCTTGTTGAGGTAAGTCACGGCATCAGTAAAAAGTTGCTGTGACTTAAGCTGCTGCAGAGATCATCCTCAGTTTAGCAAAAAAGAGTCATCAAGAACTTACTTATCTCCAGACCTGTGAATCCCTTAGCAGCTAGCATTCACCAAGTGCCTTGCTCACCCCGGGTCTTGCTGAATGGAGCTGTGCTGGGGCTGAGCAAAGGAGCATGAGGAGAGACAACTGGAGCTCTTCTGCCACCCTGGAGGCTCCAGGGACTCTCCTGTGAACAGAGGAGAAGTTACAAAATCCTTGAGGTATTTTCTGCTTTCAGATGAACTCGATGGTGATCATCTGAGACAGGCAGCCCACTGGGGTGCATGGTGTACTAAGTTGCTGCTGGTGAGTCAGCCCTGGCGTCATCTGGAGCTCCCTGACCTGGACCCTCCCTTTGCTGGCAAGACTCCGGGAGCACCCCTGCGTGAAGGCTTTCTTTGCCTGATGGCTTAAGGCTGAAATCTCTTCTCATAAAAAAACCCTCTGCAATTAAAAAACCCAACAAACCTCTACAGCAGAAAAAGCACATCTACTGCATCAGGCATGACGTGAAATGTTGCAATGATGCTCTTGAAGGCAGGGTGAAGAACTGCCTTTTTAATTTTTGTTGTAGGGTTTGGTTTGTAGGTCTGTTCAGAAAATGAAATAACATCAAGGTTTTAAAGTTATATAAGGTTTTTAGATGCTTTTAGGAAAGAGTAACTTGCTTTATAGTTCTCATTCTTCTGTGTGCTCAGTGCTTAAAATAAACTCGGTAGATGAGAATTTTCCACTATGCAAATGGTTCATTTTGCTTAGGCGTTTTTTGTTTGTTTGGTTGGTTTTTTTGTGCATATGATGGTTTCTGGTATGGATTTTCCTAGTTTGGTTTTTTTTTTTTTTTTTGTAGCACCTTGCTCCACAGCTGGCTTTTCAAATGGCTGATTTGGGGTTTGTAAGTGAGTTAATTTTGAAAAGTTAAAAGCTGTTTCCCCATTGCTCAACTTAGTAGGGTATCCAGGCACACAGCAGAGTTGCATATGGATTATAATGTTGGCAAAACACTTGATGCTACCACAAAGCTCTCGGTCAAGGATGGAGGAAGAAAAAAGTCTTTCTAGGGACTTGAGGGAGGAAAGGAAACTTAAGAGAGGTCAGAAAAGAAAAGCAGGGTATTTGATGTGAAATACCTCGAAAAGCATAAAAATTTCAATATTGGTTTCAGTGCTCTATTGAACTCCACTAAAATAGGATGAAGGGAGATTTTCTCTCATGTTCAGTGCTGATGGAAAATAATTTTCAGTTCACTTTGATCTTCATGCCTACTTCTTTCAGGTAAAGCCATTTTGAGACTATCAGC
The DNA here is from genome assembly GCF_000695815.1 of Acanthisitta chloris. Lineage (NCBI taxonomy): Eukaryota > Metazoa > Chordata > Aves > Passeriformes > Acanthisittidae > Acanthisitta > Acanthisitta chloris. The sequence continues at coordinate 96,242 of NW_008686802.1, read as the reverse complement.
CTTGGAATTGCATTTGCTTAAATGAACTTGTTAGAGTAAATATTTAATGTTGCCTTAAACAAAAAGATCTAATTGGTCACTAAATTGTTTCTATCACATATTTTGTCATACTATATGAACTTTATGGTCATATATAGCATGAACTGTATGTGCAAGGCATGAGATTTTTCTGGTTGTAGTGGCTTTTACCTTTTGCTTTGAGAGCGAGTTGGATTTTGTAGTATCTTGTTAGTGTCGCATGCTGCAGTTTAGAAAAATCCAGAATACATATGACTCAACTAAAAAGAAAATGAAATATCTTTTACTGGGGTAGTAGTTTAGTACTCCGGAAAGTAGAGAGAGAATTAGGGATGGGTGTTTTGTTCCCAAGTGGAAGGACTGGTCTGTGCTCCATTGAGGATGCTGTTGCTGGAGCAGTTTGGACAGAGAGAAGGAGCAGTAGCCAGCACAGGAATTGAGGCCTGAAGGACCATGTTGGATTGTGCCTTCTGTCTTTGAACTTGGATATTGGTGGTAGCCCTCTTGCTGTGTGATATGAGAAGTTTTATAGCTTTATTCCCCCACACATAAGCTGTAAAATATTGCCTCAAGACTATGCTTGTGGTGAGGAGACATTCTAGTTATTGTATCTTGTCAAGCAAACACTTTATACTGGCCATTGTGTAAAGATTCACTGTCTTATTGTTCTGTTCAATGTATACTTTAAAACTATAAAGAGCTTCATTACTCTACTTTTAAGATCAAATTCTTTTATTTTTATGACCAGCAAAGCTCAGAATGCTCACTGGTCACGCTCATTGGAAATGCTGCATGTCTTGGGGACAATAAATACTACTTCTACCTCTTGCTGTTTGCCTACAAATATCGGTATCTAATTTCCCCCCAGTGCAATGTTGAAAAACCAAACAGGGCATGTTGCAGTCTGGCTAACTGTTCTTCTTATCTAGTAGGCTCTTATTTTTAGAAAGCTAAAAGACTTTTTTGTCCTTGTGTGTGGTTGGCACCTGCATGCTCACGCCTTGCAGAGTCTCCCCGCAGCCTGCGCCATCCTCCATCGCACTTCCTTCGTGCCAAGTCAGTGCACATAGTGCACTGCCAGAAAACTTGGTGACATTACTACAGCGATACGACTTCTTGTGTGCAAGGCTTTTCTGAAAATAGGCAGTTGGGTTCTTTTCCTGGTTTACTGGAAATAGACTGAGAAATTTCCCTTTACGTAGGAAGATCTGAATGGTTGCGGTTCATGACTTAACTCATTGCCACAAATCAAAAGCAGGCTCCAAGAGTTTTGCTTTTCAATTTTAAGTACAGTCCAGATTTGCACAAAGCATTTTTGGAGGGATTGTCCAGGTTAAGTAACCTGAACGTGAGTGGTACAAGTAGAGGCAGAGATGGCTTATACTGTACAGCTTAGCAAAACTTCACTTGCACCTCAGAAGCAATTGTGGTAGACTGCTTAGGATTTCTGATTGTTGCAGGACATGTGGGAGGGATGTAATTCAAGCATTTCTCCAGCCCCCCTTAAGAAGTGATACTCAAATGCAGCACTAAATCTTCTGACTTTATAGCTGGAAAAGACAAGTCTCATAGATCAGGGATTGCATGGACTAGTTGGCTTATTGAAGTAACTGTAATTTTCTTGTGAATTGTCATTATAGTAAGGAAATACTGCATATACATTTAGGAAATCTGGTGAAAATCTGAGCTGGGTTAAGATTTTGTTCATGTGAAAGCAAATATTCTACTCTTATTCTGCATAAATAAAGTGTTGCTTTTCTAGTTGAAGGGAGTATGGAGATAATCCCTGCTTCTGTGCAACCTTGTCTCAGTGCTGAAATAGAAATAATTTTTCTGCTGTCTTGTACATCTTTAAAGGTGGTGGCATGGATAGTTGCTATAATGATTTATTCTTAAACTTGTTTGTTTGTTTATTTACTGCTATTGGGGAAAACCAGAATTCCATTGTAATGCCACAAAGACTTTTATTTTTTTTAAAAAATCTGAATTATACATTAAAGACTTAGCTCCTGTCGGAAGATTTCTACAGCCAAAGGAAACAATGCCTTCTTATAAAGAATTGTCAATATTATTGACAAGTATGATCTTCAGTCACAATAACCTTTAATCAGGGGTAACTTTCTTGCTTTCTTGGATAACAGACCATTTGTAGAATTGCTAATGGCTGTGATGTATTGTTATGTTTTAGTAATAGCATTGTCACTCTCTGTCTTTATATATGCCAGAGAAAAACTGAATTTAAATGCTTCCTGAGCCCTGGTGTGACAATTCTGTTATACATTTGCCTTCATCTAAGTTTTTTGTACTGCATTCCTTTGAAAATCAGGTATTGATTTGATTGGAAAAACATCACTATTCCACTCAATAGCACTGACTCACTAATGCTAAACTGAAGAGAATTTCTTGTACTTGTGTTTTGCCAGATAAGCTGCTGTTTTAATTTCCACTTGGAAAGACTTTTGCATGCTCAGAGGCTGTTTTGCTGCCAGTGGCTGTTGCAGTGGCACAGATGACGAAGGTGTGATAGTGTATGTGCATGAGGGGTTTTTTTCAGTGAAAATCCTGGTCAATAGTCTGTTAGTGTTGCAGTAGGTAACCTTTTTCCTTCACATAGTGTAAACTGCAGCAGTAATCAGAGCGTTGGCAGGCAGAATGGCTGAGCTGCTGTCCTTTATGAGAACGACCTAAATCCAGCCCTAATCTTGTTCCTGCGCATCAGCCTGAAGTCACTGCTGGCCCCATCCTGGCAGCTTAGTGGTGCAGTGACTGGGAGAGACAGGGTCCCTGGACCTCAGCCTCCTGCCTCAGGCCAGGGGCTCTGAAAGGCAAATGTGTGCACATCCTGAAGAGCGTGGCAATGTCAGAGCAGGGCTCGTCGTGGCTGGGTGGTAGGGAGGGTATGGAGATGGTGGGTTTGAGGCTAAGGTGAAGGTCCCTGTTGCCAATGGAGAGGCTCTCATGTCAGCATCTGCCTCCACCCTGGTGCTCAAGGTGCCAAAGTACGGTGGCATCTGAGGGAAGATGATACCCACCGCTCTGAAATCGGCAGAGATTAGCCGTAAATATGTCAGAATTGCTCAGGGCAGTGTGTGACTGTAGTATTGATTTCTCTGCTCAGCTGTTTGCCCATGCCCTCGCCAGAGCCATTTCCCAGTGCTGCAGGAGCTGTGGCAGCACCCTGACGCTGTGCCCACAGCACTCCTGTGCCAGTGCAGAGCTTGACATAGGAATAACTCCAAAATTAGCTGCTCCGGCAGAGGTGGGGGCACATAAACCAGCAGGACAAGGGTGTCAGGGCTCTCTTGCCTGCCTCCTTTCACCGGCTTGTCATGGACTAATCAAGTTGTCCTTAATGCCAGCTCGTCCCTGAAACATGCTGGCAAACAGCCTGCAAAGCCTCTGCGAGGGCTGACACTGGATACGTGGCTGGCACACTGCTCACTGCTGCAGTTGCTGATCTGTTGCAGTGAGGGTTGGAGTCAAGGAGAAATGTGAATGAAGGGAAAAAAACCCAACCAGTGTGTGCACTTTGATGCAATTAATGCTGTGGTGTTTGGCTGGTGCTATTTGAGATCATATAGGACCACCTGCTTATCTGGGAAGATTACAAGAAAGTTGCTCAGCCACCTCTTGTGTGTGTGGAGAGTAAATGTAGCAGTCAAAACATGTGGCTCTACATAAAGTTTGTGACTGTAAATAACCTAAATAACATACAATTTAAAATTTTTTTTTTCCTTCTCTGTCTTTTGACTAGAATATAGCAAAAAGCATGTATGGTAGGAAAAGTTACATTGAGGAAAAACAAATATTGTTAGGAAACAGTAGACCTTCACTGTGGTGTTTTGGTCACATTAACCGTATTGATAATCCTAGAAGTAATTAGGGAAGAAATGATGAATGGTCATCATAGTGAAAGAAACATACTGAGAAGAGACTAAAGTGTGACAGACTGCTGGGGTGTCACATACTGGCATGGCTGGAAGAAGCTTCTGTTACATTACCACTCTGAAAATGTAAACAATGCAATTTGTGCTTCTTGCTTGGAGTCCAAGATAGTTTTACTCAGATGGGTGATCATTCTATCTCCCATTAGGGTGTCCTAGGCTTGCTGAAAATGTGAAAGCCTGGCTGAAAATGTGAAGCCATGCTCCTTTGAAGCATGAGGTTTCTCTTCTACCTCCGTCTGCCTGCCCAGTCCATGAAAAATGAGATCAAAACATCCAAGCAGATGCTTAAAGAGTGAAATAGAAAGAGTATTCCCTTGCTAGTATATACTCTGTATAGAGTTGTTTTGAAGGGCTTTGCTAGATCTCAGTGACCTGCTTCAAGTGATAGTAAAAAATGAAGTCTTAGTAGAATATTATATTGTGGGGAGGGATCTGTTTTTGGCGGATCTCTAAAGACAGCTTCTTCTATTGCTGGAGGACAACCTTCACAATTTCATACAAAACTGTCAGCAGTTCTTGGTTTGTGTTCAGAGACAATGTTTAAATATCTAAGTCCTGGAGAGTGAACTCCCCCTTCCCCGCTAAGCAAATTTGACTTTGCAGTCAAATTGCAATAGTAATACTGGGATCTAGTAGCAATTTAAAAAAACCCAACAAACCACCAAATTTTTTGTCAAGTAGAGTCAAGTCACGCTTTGATGCTGTGTGAGTGGTAGGTTGCACAGCATGAAAGCTGGAAGAATTCTCTGTCCACTCCCTTTTTGGTATTCTCTTGTCATGTTAAAGACTAACATGTGGAAGGGTAAGGGGCTTAACCTGGAGCACCATTCTGTGCTAACAATGACAGGATTAAATAGGAAAAAAAAGCAAAGCTCGACTGTCATGGGTGTGTACTGGCTGCTGCTTTTCATGGCTGACTGAAATTATTTGTATAAATTTGCATTTTCCCCTTGGCATTTATATGAACCTATGCTCACTTCCATGCAGAGCTATTTGTAGGTACAAACGGATTGGCGTGCGGTGGCACGCGATGTATGGCAATGTTGCCTGTGGTAGCAGTAACTGTAGTTCCAAGGAAAAAATCAGGTAACACTATGGATGTGCCTCTCAGGAGGCTGCCCAGGTGTCAGAGGTGGTTCGAGTCTTTGGTGACTGAAAGACAAAAGGGCTGAGCTCTTTGTAACGAAACGATGAAACCAAACGCTCGCTTAACTGGTAGCTGCTCAATGAAATGTTGATCAAATAGGCCAAGCAGCCTGCTTTAGGTGGAGCAACATTCCAGATGTAGCTGGATCCTGCTGGGAGAGAATGCTGTTGTCATGTTCCAAAGAGGTATTGGTTAACACTGAGTTCAGGTGTCTGACAGGTTCTTGGCCATGTTCTCACTGACCTGGAGACGGTCTGGAGGGTCCAAATCACTGATTTCATAGCCCGCTTCTACTTTTCCTCCAGGTTGCTGCTGAGATTAATCCAGTCAGATGGTGTAAATACCTTCTGTTGGGCCCTCTGTTCTCCCATGAGATGCTCAGGAAAGAGAAATGAGATTTGTTTTCTTAAATTCAAATTATGATGTATTTGAGAAAAGAATGCAATATGCAATGAAGTAAATATTTGGCTTTTCATTGTTGAGGGAGGGAAGAATTTGCTGATTAGTTAGTTATTCACACAATACTATTTTTCCATCGGTATTCCCGCTTGGTATTGTTGTTTGTTTTATGCTGCACAATACTCTGACATGAATTTTAAATTAAGAACAATCTTATGCTTACAAACAAAACAACAGCTCTGCTAACACAGACTTTCAGCTATGGTGCTGGTTGGTGTGGGAGAGATGTAGAGCTGCTGCACTGTTCCTGGACTGAGACTTTTTGTAATGTAGATTTTGAGCTTTCTCACTTTGTTTATTCTTCCAGTATAATTATTTGAAAATACACAGCACCAAGTATATGGGGCAGAATCCTCACATTTTATTTAAAAAATATCAAGACAAAGCAAAAAAATCCGAACAAAACACCAGACCCACCTAACCTCCTAAAATTTTGTGAAGATATGAAGATTAAATGCTGGTCATGACTCAAAATGCTTAAAAAGTGCCAGGTGCTTTGTGAAATGACTGGTGGTGGGTGTGTTCTCTGTCACAAAGCTGTGAAGGTGTATTCTGCTGCACATTTTGCCTTGTAAATACTGCAGGGATATCAAGACCAGGAAGAATGGTACTACAGTGTCTCTACTGCACCCCTTTGCAGGCTGTCAGCCTTTGTCTATACTGTCTGTTGTTGTGAATCTATCCAGGGAGAATATTTATCTCTGGAAATCAGGATAGCAGCTATTCAGCATGGATGGATTAGTTGTTTAGCCTTTTCCTAAGATGGTGCTATTCAAGATAGATTTGTCTTGCTGACATTTGCAAATATGTTGACTCTTTTTGACTCTAGCGAGTGAGATAGCAGATGTTGTTTGACTCTTAATTCAAGCAGGGATGTGTAGTCTAGTGTTTCTGTCTCAAACTGGAAATCAGGATAGCAGCTATTCAGCATGGATGGATTAGTTGTTTAGCCTTTTCCTAAGATGGTGCTATTCAAGATAGATTTGTCTTGCTGACATTTGCAAATATGTTGACTCTTTTTGACTCTAGCGAGTGAGATAGCAGATGTTGTTTGACTCTTAATTCAAGCAGGGATGTGTAGTCTAGTGTTTCTGTCTCAAACTGTGACTTAAGA
>NW_008686802.1:65543-89534 GCF_000695815.1 Acanthisitta chloris | reverse complement strand
GGGAATGCTGTTAAGTAATCATATTTTTCCTGTATAAATATGAACATCTGCATAGGGTGAGGCAGCTCTAGCTGTAGTGTGCTGTCACACAAAAGGGGAATGGTGACGGGAGATGTTAACTTTCACAATAGCAGTTCTGGGTAATAACTTACTGTCATTTCTATGCCCATGTCTTTGGTTTTTTTTCTACTTGGAACTGCCCACAGAGTGGTGAGTTGAGTGGGGGGAAAAAAGAGCCCTGTTGAAAATCGCTCAGTCTAACACACTGTTAAAAAACAAAACAAACAAAAAATCCCTCTAGCTTAATGTGAGCTGAACTTCCCATGAAAACTCTGCCTTAATGAGCTCAGACCCCTCAGCCCTGCTTTGTCCCTGTCAGCAGGTGAGAAAGAGCCGAGGTCCCTGGCGCGGGTGCCCTGGCTGTGACCCAGGAGCTCGGGGCCCCGATTAGTTCAGCTCTTGTGCTTTCAGCGGGAATAAGAATGAGAAAACATCTTGTCTTGGGGCCTGGATGTATTCATGCTTTTTGCCTGCAGGTCTGTGCTAGCACTGGAAGAGGCATTTGTCCAGGGGGTGGGGAGGAAAGGCACAGATTTAGGTCTGTCCAAGAGCTGAAGTGAATTTCTCAGAGCAGCTATTGCAGTGAAGTGTCCAAGATACTTACCATATTTGATGGTGATAATAATCTGAAAGCAATTTGCAATTCTACATCTGTATTGAGTTTCAGTTATTGGTTAATAATTTTGTCAGCACTTTGTGGCAAGGACGTGTGACTGCGTCCCAGTGTCGCTCGTGGTGCACTGAATAACTCAAAAGGGAAGCTGACGCTAAGCAGAAGACCGCCTGTGTTGGTAATAGTGTAGCGTTATCACGCTCAAAACTCAGCTTGTGTGATTGATAGCATGATCACACTAGACTTGTTTCTTTTTTAAAAAAAATAAAAATCAACACCCCAGACCAATCTGTATCTTCTGAGCCCGCAGGTCAATTTAATTTTGTCTGAGATGAAATGGAAAAGGTAGGGGATTTTTTTGGGTGAAGTCCCTGCAGCTAGAGCAGAGATCCTAATTGACCTTCCAATAATACAAAGGCTACAGGAAAAGCAACAGCACTTCCTAAGGCAAGAGAGGTTGGTCCACGTGCACCTCTGGCAGGCTGATTGGCAGCCTCAGAGCTGGGATCTGAGCAGTGTGTGTTGCCTTCAGTCCATCTGGTGGGTTGGGGAATGAAGTTGACTTGTGGTACTGAGGGGGAAGGAAGGAAGAGGGGAGCTAACGGGCATGTGTGAGCAAAAGGAGCTACAGATGAGAGGACCGTGGTTTCTATCCTGGCATCCTGTTGCATAACTCCTAGTGCTATTCACCCATACCTGTGAAACCATACAGCTGTGTTAGTGCCATCATTCTTAGTCTTTCTCACTCAAGTCTTAGTTCCTACAATGTGAGAACAGGTGGTGGGAGTAAAGCTACATTTGGCAATAAATAGCAATTCTGGGATGGCCATTTGCTGGGTCCAAGTCCTTTCTCAAGCTCAATGAAAGGATGTATGAGCTTGGCTGTGTTGGTATCCAGAGATGTACCTACAGGAAAACACTTCTTTAAAATGCACTGAATGGGAGACACAGCGGCAGCATATGCTGGGGAAGAGGATTCTTTACTTTCTTTTTCATTCTTAATCTTCCCCCTTCCCACATTAGAAAACAAACCAGTTCATCCTCATGCTTTATTGTTCTTAAAAACTCTTCTGACCTTTCTGATAATATTGTGAAGAACCAGGATCTGTATTCTGTTGTATTAAAGTGCTAGTGAGGCATAAGGAGTCATAAAACTGTATAAAGTGCCTTAAATTTTGACTAACTCCAGTAAAAGGTGCTGCAGGGGATGGCTAATCACTTTGCATTTATGAATTGTCTTGGAAGCAAATGGCAATTCCATTCAGCTGAATCTGCCCTCTGAAATGGCCTTGAAGGAGAAGTCACTGCCTTGCAGTGCAGTAGAAGTTTGGTAATCCATGCTTGATTGATCTGCTCATGGAGTGGCATCTCTCCATGCTTCCATGGTGGTTGCATCCATGAGCCCCTGGGTGACCGAGACTATGTTGGGGACCAGGGCAGTATATCAGAAAGGATAAACATTGCTGACTCAGTTTGTCTTTCTTACGTTGCCTCTACGTATTTTTTCCAAACAGTGATGAAGTGATTCCATGTTAAAATGAGAGTTTTAAAATGCCTTTCTCCATTACTAACAGTAGCAGAGCTATTTGTGTTTGTGTGGGTTTGGCTTGTCTGGGTTATTTATGCCTTTTTGTTGCCCTGAACTTTCTCTACCTGAAAAAATGTTGCAATCTTCAGACGTGAAAGGCCTACTCTTGGTTAGTCACTGCTAGACCATGCTGAGTCTTTGTACATTAGAGAGAGGTTGGGATCATACCTCCCTCTGGGTTGGTCAAGCAGTCTGTTGAGCCATCATTGTCTTTTGAGTTTATTCAATTAACTGGTTGCTAAGTGTGTGGAGGTTTCTGAGGGCTGATGACAATTTCTGGTCCAGAAAGTTTGGAAATTATTCTAGCTTTAAGACAAACCATTTCAGGAGACTCCTTAGCTTTTGCAGTCTTGATTATCTTTCCTTTTCACTATCTGAATAGGTTTAATAAAAAAAGGAATTGCAGATAAATTTAAGCAAACTTTTGCATTCAGAAATTAAATTGCTGTTTTTCTTTCTTGCAGTGGCTTACTGATAATGGTCTTGTTAATGCATTTAAATTCTACTCCTTTAAAATGTTTTATCAGGTTTATTTTGTAAGAGGGCATCAGGTCCACAATATTGTATAAAACTGAAACCAAATCCTCCTGTCTGCAGCTGCAGTGTTAAATAGAGCATCATTGTCATGTGGTGAGCATGGCTGTCAAAACACTTCGGGCAAAGTGGGGAACATGAACAGTTCTTCTACATTAAATATTTATAGAAGAAAATGCAAACTCAGAAGGCTGCCAGCAGGCAGACACTGCTTAAGTACACCGTCATGGTGGTGAGGGCATGAATCTTTGCACTGCAGCTTTAGGCAGAAGGCAGCAAGCTGCTTCTCCTTGCTCATGGGCTCAGGGGTGTACTTTTTCTCCATGTAAATATGTATGAAAAGGAACCGGAAGTTTAAAGTTTCAGAAGAAAAACAATAGCCCTACACAAGTGATTTGCCTGCCAGCTTCCCCCGAAACAGTCAGTTCTCTTTGCCCGCTGGTCTTCTGCTAGACAGACATAGAAGAATTTAGCACAAGCCCTCTCTTGCATGCCTAGCCTCAAGGGCCAGCACGTCTATTTCAGGTCCTCTGGTGCAAACAGGTGGTGAACTACAAGCAGCAAGATGCTGAGGAGAAAGCCATGTAATTAAGTCTGGCACTGTAGTATAATAGATCTCCGTTGTATTCTTTAGCTTTCTAGATGCCTTTCGAGCAGTAGACAATGGCTGTGATTAATGACTGTTGTATTGTCTTAAATAATAAGCTTGAGCCTTTGGATAGGTGACATAATTTAGCTGTAATGAGCGTCAGCTTCATGTGTTTGATCTCACTGCTTTGAATTTCAGCGTCGTTGTTGCCATGTCCTTGAGAGATTGTTTTATGCTGAAGAAAACCAGTGAATGAGGGGGATGAGAAGCAATTTCTGTGAGAGTGTGAAGAATCCAACCAAACTGTTGCTTTGAGGACACTGAATTTTTTCTTGTACCCCATTTTCTGATATGCAAGTTGAAAGCAATTGGATTGTTCATAAGCTGGACCCACTGTTACTGAGAAAGATTGTATACTTTGCTAAAACTCTTCCTTGCTGGAAGGTGTTTGCTTACAGTGTCAGTGATGGGTGTTTCCTTTTGTGTGTCAAGATACACCGAATACCCATAGCAGGGAAAAGGCTTTTTGATCCTTTTCACACCATTGTGTTGTCCATCATCACCTCAGCAGACTTCTCTGTTGTTTTCTCCCTTGATTGAAAGCAGCAGTTCTTTCATATGAGCTCCCATTTCTTCACATTACCTTGTGCCATTGCCTGGGTTCAGCTGACAGAGGAGGAAAAAACCCCATATGTTCTCTTCCCTGCAGTACCTGTGAAGAGCTTTCCCTATCTCTGTGCTGTGTATCTGCACAGCACTTCAGCAGAGCTGGGAGGGGAGGGCTGAGAAACTACAAAGCACATCAGATCTAATTATTCAGCTAGCATAAGGGCCTTTCTTTCCTGCTCAGGATATTCGCTTTTGACTGTGTGAGTAGTTTGACTGACATAATGTGCTGATTTCAAAGCTGTTGCACAGTGCCACATAAATGCTTCAACCCCAAATCCATCTTCCTTCAGTCAGCCGAGCCCAAACAGGCAGTGCTCATGGCAGGGTTTGGCAGTGAAGGGTCAACGGAGACTCTCCCCTTTGTCATTATTTTCTGTGGGGATGGAGGGGAAAGGGATTTAAAATCCCTCACCCTTTCCTATTAAGTCTGACTCATTTTGTCTGGTTTAGCGTTGTGGTAGAAAGAAACATAATGGATTTGTTAGGGTCAGTGCGTCACAATGTGACGGTTGACTTTGATGGGCAATAGGGCCTAGTTTGCCACTCCAGACAAAGGATTCCTAGGTCTTGCAGGCTGCCATCTGTTTCTAAAAGCACGTTTTTGTGGAGAAGGGATGCAGTTTGCATGCTGAAAAAGTTGGGGTCTTTTTCTTGAGAACTGCTGAGCCTTTGTATTTGAACTTCTAGTTTCAAAACTAAGCAGGGACTCCCTTTTACCCTCCCTCAGACAAGCTGGACGTCCAAGTAACTTTAGTGATCTGTTGATGTCTTCTAAAATATTTGTATTTTAGAATGCATTGTATCCCAGTGTGTGTTCTTTTCTCCAGCCTCCACCCAAGCTCTCTGAAATGCAACATCTGGTTGCATTCAGGTTGTTTGCATTTATTGTACTACATAAGCATATAAGACACAGATTGGAGAAGAAATAATGTTCAGCTTTCATGTGTTGTTTTTTATTCTTGTGCTGAAGTTTTGTCTTGTGCTCTCTTAAAAACAGCAGAAAGAGTTCATCATACTCTGCCCCTATAACTGAGACTAGAAAGTCCTGCTTTCCTGCAGTGAGCCTACTGCAGTCTCTTAAATAAAGTGGCCAGCTGACCTGTAGGGTTTACACATGCTGACAGTTACGATCTATTTATGTGCCATGTGTTAACCTGACTATTAATGGATTGTTTCTATGTATAACTACTGGAGGAAGCACGGAGCTGTGCAATCCAGGTCTGGAGGGCAGGAAGACACCCTGCTGCAAGGCTTAGCAAAAATAATGAGTAAAGCCTCTGCAGTTTTCTTCTTTCCAGCTGGAGACAAACAAGACCTCCAGCACTGGTAAAGAGGTCCTGGCTTGCAGTCTGGTTCTGTCCGTTTATTTAGCCTGTTACTCTCCTGATGCAGTCCTTCCTGCCACTCTTACAGTGCATTTTTCTGTTTTATTAAGGATGATGACCAGTGTGGCTGCTGGAGCTGTGCACGTACGCATGAGCATCACTGAAAATGGGGCTGGAAGTACAATAGTCCCCTCATTGTGGCAAGTTAATATGCTTCAGATTATCATGTTAAGACTGTGGTGATTGCCACAGGAAACTGGCACCTTCCACTCGTCCCCAAACACAGCAGCCCAAGGCCTGCCTCTGCAGACATCCCAGGCATCTCTGCACTCTCCTGCAAACCAGCATTTGCCACCAGCACTTCTTTGTTTTGCAGAGTGCTGGCAAACCACGTGGGGACTCATGCTCTCGTTGCTGGAGTGCTGTGTTTCTGGCTGTTCCTGGAATTAACCTTTTCTCCAAACTTGCTTCCAGCCCTGGCAAGTGGCTTGGTACTGGGGGCTGCTGTGAGAGAGGGGGCTTGCTGGCTTCTCTGCCCTGCCTGCTGCTGGGCAGATGGAAACACGGCCATCAGCTGGCATGGAGCATGACCAGCTCTGGTTCCCTGCCCTGGCTTTCCTCACAGTGCTGTGCCTGAACCAGCACTGCTCAAGCAAGGAGGGCTTTTCTACTGTGCAGGCAGCTGTGAAAAGAGGAAGATTTTTTTTTTTTTGAGGGAATTAAGTGAATAAAATAACTGCCTTTGATGTAGTGGCCTGGTTCTGCACTGAGCTTTCTGCTGCAGATAGGCTGCCCCTCTGCCAAATTTTCCTCTGAATGCTGGAAAACACTACTGATAAATACCTGAGGCTCAGAGGAGTAGCATTCCCAGTCAGTGAGATTAATTTAAATGAGGGCGTACATGAAGATGAGAGCTAATATATAGCAGGCAGTCTAAACACAGGCTGCTTCTACTGATTCAGGCTCCTAGGTGCTCTACCTGGCCATTTTGTGGAATTTAAACAGTTTGCCAAGGAAGGGCTTGTCAGGTTCTGCCATGTAATCTAGACAGCTTGGGATAGCTGGTGCTGGTGATTTTCTTTGGAGACATGTGAAGATGGTTCAACCATTAAATATATGTCCCAGGAATGAGCTCACCCCGCTACCTCTAAATTCCTTTCAAGCAGCAGGAAAACTTCATGTCTTCTTTTAGATGCTGCAGTGCCATGATGCCAGGTCCTAACACTTGTATGGGACCCTTGGAAATGTTCTTGAGGAAGCCCATTCTTTTCATGCAATTAACTTTAAATTTCCAAATCTGAGGCTCTGTTGACTCTCTTTCACTAAAATACAGGGTGACACAACCAGCTTCATGGAAGTGCAATTATTAGCTTGAGAGGAGCAGATTAAAATGGGAAGGGTTTTGTGTGAGAAGAATTTTCATAATGAGATCCAGTAGTCAATGATGATGCATCAAGTACTTCTAGGTGGCTGTGTTACCATTATATTTTAAATGAGTATTGAGTTCAAGAAGCCAGTATGCTCTTTATGGTCCATTTGTTTTTGGCAACGTGTGTATATACTGCTCCTTGGGAGCTATCGAACTTGATGAAGTGGTAGCTGTATGATCCTCTGTAGCTTTTAGTTTTGTGTAGTCTTTGCATTTTCTACACCGAAAAAAAGAAAAAAAAAAAAAAGAAAAAAAAAAAGAGGAGTGGAAAGGGAATAAAGTTCTAAAGAGCGAGGGCAAAAATGGTGGAATCATCATTTGTAGAAACAGCAGTTGATTTAGTCGGTGTAGCCAGAGAATCTTTGGCTCTGTCAGAGGAGAGCTTTTTCTGCCCTACTTAATTGAATTTGCCAAGCTGGAACAAGCCCTGGCATAGCAGTTTCAACCCCTGCATTTGCTAGTCAGCAGCGTTCAAACCTGCAGAGAAGTGATGAAAAACCCTGGGCAAATGCTGTGTGAAGTGGAAAGTCAGCACTGAAATGCCTTCTTGACCGGGTGGTGATGGTGGGTCATTTCCTTCTTCTGAGTCAGTTTTGGACATTTGGCACCTGTCCAATCCACAAAAATGAATTGTGTGCCTCAGGCAGCAGAGGTTAGCACCGCAGGGATTTACTTCATTGCAGAGGTCTGTGTGTGTACTCAGACCCATCCCAGTGGGTGCCTGCACAAGCTGTGTTCTGGAGCATGCATCTGGTCTGATCAAGCCTCTGTGGAGAAAGAAAACTGAGATTACTTGGAAGCTGCAGGAGGAAGCCAGGAATTTTCACATCCAGTTACACAGAAACATTATTTGTGTATGGAAGAATAAGAGTTATAGTAGAGGAGTCTAAATCCTAATTTTTATTTCTAATGTGGCATTGACTGTAGGTCCTGAGGAGCTTTATGTTCTTTCCTGCAGTCTACAGGAAAAAATGTGTTATTTGTACAGGGTAATGAAAGGATTGGCTGTCAAAGCTGCAGTCATTTACACATACAGTTGGATGGTTCTGAGCCAGTTCAGCACTGAGTGATTTCAGCCTGCCTGGTGAGATAGTGGGGGACTAACATCCTACCAAATTAGTTGTTACTTGAATTGGGAAGGAGAGTTGTAGTGTGCAAATGAATGCCTTCCATGTGAGTTCATTTGGAGCTGTGGATGTAGGAGCTGCTGGTTTTGGTTGATAAACTTGATAAACCTCATCTGCTGTAACAGTGATTTCAATTGGAGGAAGATAAATTGAGGTGGAGAAGGAAATTGAAGGGCAGAGGCTCAAGCCTGAGCAGGAAGGTTGTTTTAATAACTTTGTCAAATGCATGTTGCTTTGGTTAGGGATAAATGCCAATTCTTCAAAGTTCTTAAGGGAAAAAAAAAAAAAGGCAGAGACCTGGAATTGTTCAGGTATATTTGAATACATTTGAGATGCCTCTGAGAAGGAAGTCAAGTTTCAACCAAATAAGCAAGACAGAAGACTGTGTTACTTCCTTGTGAAAACAGGCAGGCTCTCTGCTGGGTTTGTGCTCCCATTCCTGGAATAAGAGCTTTCTGTTTGTGCTGCCCAAATGTGGATTAGTAGGATGCGCTGACAAAAAGGAGGAATTTAATGCAGTCAACAAGGAAGAGTGATGTAGTTTATTTGTGGTCATTGGTGTGCCTCTGTGGGCACGTGCAATTCCTGCTCTGAATTAAGGATGCCTGTGCTTCTGTTGCACCCAGAGGAAATAACTTTCAAGTGCAATGAATAGTGTTGGGGGTGCTGTGTGTGTGTGAAGAATAGAAGGCAATGAACATAGGTCTCTTTCCAACTTAAGGTAGTCTTTTAAGTTTAGTTTTTATTTGGTGCACTGCATTAAAATAGCTCAGATATGAAGCTTGAGGTTAAAATGCACACTAAAACTGGAGTACAGACTGCTGTTTGGAAAAGAAAACTTGGAGAAATTTGTAGAGAAGTCTGATGCCTAAGAAATAGGCAAAACCAGTAACACACCTGCTGGTTTTTCCAGGTTATAAAGCAAAAGATATTATCAAACAGAAGTGATGAGCTGGTGATGCCAAAAGTCAAATAGTTTTACAACACTGTCAAAAATCCTTACAGCAAAGATGCACAATGCCTGGGGGGCTGAGGGTGGTGGTGTCAGGTTTCTCCAGATCAGTGAAGAATTGTGTGTATGTACAGATAGATGTGCATATCAAGTTACTCTCTTCTGTCACAACTGAAAGACCCCAAGTAACCCTGTTGGTTAAAAAATGGAGTTTCTGCAGGCTCACAACTCTCTGTGACCCTTTTCTGCTCACTAGATAAAAATTCAGTGGAGATTTCTGGTTGTCCTAAATAAGAGACAATTACATCAATGGCCAACACGTACAGCTTCAAGAAGAATCCTAGAAACTTAATGTATTCTTGTGTGTGGTTTTTTTCTGCACCAGTTCAGAGAACTATACTAATCTTTTGCATGGGGTGTGCAGTCAGTGACCTGAGTAAAGAAATCTACCTCATCAGGTGCCAGAGCCCTTGCAGATAAAGAATGTGCAGTGGCTTTTTTTGGGGGACACATGACAATTGATTCTAATGCTTGTTGAAGAGCTTCATTATTCCACAAGTCCTAATATTCCACCAGTAGTGATCCTCTAAGTCTCTTCAAACTTTTCACTTATGTTAACAGTAGAAATTTTGACATCTTTCTCCATCACTTTGTCCCTTGCATCACCAGAAAGTTGTGGAAACATGAAACAAGAAATCAGTCTTTTGGGGTTTTTTTTGTGTATGTCTGTGTATGCCCATGATAAGTCAAGATAATGTTTTTAGCTTCCTCAGTACTTTGAATATAAAATCCATATTTCAAAATCTATGAGGTAAGAAGTAAAGACATAAATGAAGTGCTTTTGATAAATGTTTCTAAGAGGATTTGTTGAGATAGATGACATGTAGGGATTAGCATATATATATACACACATATGTATTTGTACTAAAGAATGAACTAGCATTAAACCTCTGACAGACAAACTCAGACTTAAACGGATACAACATTTACATTTTTCTTGTGATATGGCTCTGATGTGGAGTCATTTCCACAAGCTTATCTAGAAAGCTTGGTTTGTGCTGTGGAATCATGAGCTCAGTTTCATTCATGTTCACTAAAATGTTCAGTGCTATTAGAAGTGACTGATGGCTGACAGTGGTCTATTTTTCTTTCCCTTTGAAGGTAACAGGTGGCATGTCATCAGCCAAGGGGGTGGTTTTCAGGGCTGTAGGCTTTGTGCCTACATTGCAAAATTGTCCTGCTATTGGAGCAGTGAGCAAGGACTGAGTTAACCATTTTGATGGTGATGGTTACTGCAGCACTGGCAAAGCACTGACTGGAGGAAGAGGAGAGTTGCAACTATTCATGACATATTTTAGGGAGATGTGTGACTTCATTGTGACTAGCCTGTCTGGTGACACTTAACTGCACAAAATGACTTAGCCAAACTATCATGCTAAGAATCCCATGGGGAACATGGAACAGATTTTGACAGTTTCCAAAGTCTTGAGTCCATTCACTGGTGTCTGAAATTCTTTCCTTCAAAACAATTTTCAAAAGAAATTTTCTTATTCGCCAATCTTTGGCTCTTGTGTTGCAGTATTAATAAAGAGGAGGGGGTTATCTTGGGGCCTTTAAGCCTATTTTGCAAGGTGTAATGTGGTGCAAGAGGCCTCCAAGGACTTCCTCTGACAGTAGATACCCTTCAGAAGAGTCCTTTGCTCTGTGAGCTTTGTCTTTTTCCACATTACTTAATTTGCCTAGTAGGAAAAAGGTCTTATCACTCTCTTTGCCTTCTGTCTTACCTTTCTGTATCTCCAAAGAAAAGTAGTCTTTAAAACATACCAATTTAATATAAGATGACTAGTTGTAATTGTGGCCACATGTTGTATTACTGGGTTAAATTTTGTTGGAAGGCTGAATTAAATACTGGCTTGTCTTGTTCAGGCAATTACTCATGTTGATTAAGTAGCTTAAGATTCAAATGCTGTTATGTGCTGTGTACTACTGTCTGCCTAGATTGCTAAAGGGTAAACCTCATGCCCAGGAAGATTCAGAGTGCTTTCTGTTGCCCAGTATTGGTGGATAACTCTTGTATGGGAATTCCTGTCCTGGTCAGGTGGACTGTCCGTCTTGTCTAATACTTGGTATTTGCTGTTGCTGTGGAGTATGATTCATGGGCAGTGTTATGAAAGAACTCTCCCACAGGGGACACATCTTAATGGTTACCCTTTGGGAAGGTTGATTTACATACTGAAATAGTATGGAGCTTGTGTGCCTCTTTCTTCTGAGCCCAATGTGCTATGACAGGTGGACATGGTCAATGGTCAGTCAGCTTTTCACCCTCTACTCATGGCAGAATGAGTTTTTGGTTTGCTGTCTTCTATGCACCCAGAGTTCTTCTCTTCATGATCATCTCCAGCATGTGAAATAGTTCAGGTGATGTCTGTGTGACTTTGTTCAGTTTGTTTGATGAATGGGATTCATTCCCATCACTGTATTATATCTCTACTGCAATTTTCAAGTTTATTTTGGAAAGGGATTTAATCAGTTGTGGGAACGAGGCAAACAACACAGTTTGTTTGAGACGTGATGATATTTTTGGAAGCGAGAGAGAGGAGAATGTAGCTATTTAGATTGCTTCCTTGAGGCTGCCAGATGGACTTTATGAAGACTGTATCAGTGCAGGCCAATTTGGCATTATTGAAGAATATGCTTACTGCTCTTTTACACAATGTTAGGAAACTGTCCCAGCACATGAAGATGCCTCTCCAGTAGTCTAAGAAACGGCAGCAGCAGTGCATGCATTGCTCCAGAAGAACTGGTGCAGCCTGCCTGTTTGGAAACCTGTCTCAAATGGTACAGTAGCCTCTCAGTGCTTGGTTACTCATGCTCAACAAGCAATAGTCCTTCAAACTGAGGTGAAATATGAAGAAATAAAATATTAAGCAGTTTGATGTTCAAAGCAGTCATTGTGTTAATCAAAACTGCCCTCCTATTTAGCACAAAACCAGATGAAACTCATCAATATGAATTTCATTCATTTCCTAATGATTCCATCAATACTTTGCTCTTGGATGTGTTCATTTTATCCAGTTCATTTGTTATGCAGCTACTACTTCTCACCAGACAGTCTTAGTCTTTCACAGGGAGCAACTTGGTATGGCAAAACATGGTTTATTCAGCAGATCTGTGCCTCTGAGTACCTGGGAGGCAGTGGCACAGTCTGACAGAGGTTTGGGAGGGCACCCCTCAGAGTCCTGTGCCCAGGCTGTGTGCTCTTCCTTGCTGTTCCCTAGTCCCCTTTTCTTTCTAGGCAGTATTCCTGAGCTGCTCCTCTAGAGGAGTAGTGATACTAAAACACTGTTTTCTCATCAGAACTGATGCACAGTACCTGTGGGATCGAGGAAGGAGGAAGTCCTCATGCTATCTCTCCTCACAAAGGTAATATTAAAAACTTGACTATTTAAGGAAAGTTTAAGGTCCCACTGTGTATGATTGTTGCCTATAGCAAGTCTCTTGTGGAAGAAAAGAGGGTGAGGGGGAAATCTCTTTGGAAAGTTGTGTGAGCATGTGGCATGGCTAGGACAGTATGATTTCTGAGTAGCATCTCCTGGCCCAGTCATCATCGATGAGAAGATTAAATATCCTTACGATATAAAACATAACTTGATGTGTCTTTTCAATGTCATCCTGCAGTTCATTTTCCAAGGTCTTGTCACAAGGTTTACAAGGATGAACCTTTTGGTTGTATTGCAAGGCCAGGAGTGGCTCTAAGGGACTGTGTGAATGAGTGCATTCTCCTGGGGCAGGGGACAGGTCACTGCTTTGCTGTGTCTTGAAGAACTGCAGTATCTGACTAAATAAAAGGCTTTTGCAGGTTGTATGAAGTATTTGGTAGGGCATGGCATAAGGTAATACAGCACATTGTGAAATATTAATGTGGAACTTAAAATCTTGCTTTAAAAACTTGTTAAACTTTAATTACAACAAACATGGTTCAGCCACCGCATTAAAATGTTAGAACTTGATGTTCAATGTGTGAGTTCAAGCAGGCGAGGATCATCCTGAAATATGCATGTGAACAGGATTTCCCCTGCTGCTCTTCTCCTTCAGAATAGTAGGGAGGAAGCATCAGAAAGTAAAAGCATGACATCGCAGTGCCAGTTACAAGAATCTGCATGGATTTCAGTCACCAGGTTCATATCTATAAAGCAGTGTGCCCCAGGAAGTAAAAAGCTAAAATGTAAGAAGTTCATCACCTTTTCCTTAATTGAGAATCTCTCTACCTAAGGAAAGCATCAGAGCACAAGAGGAACCTTGATTCAGTAATGCATTTGCAAGGTTCAACATGAGATTGAAGTCCCTGCCCACACTACCAGGGTTTTTCCCTGTGTTTTGTCCAGCTGAGTATCAGGCCAGGTATTTGACCTGACAATGTTGAACTCATCCCAGTCAGATGAGTGGTGTCACCAGGGAACTGTGAAGTTACAGTCACCTTATGGGACTTGTCTTTGGCCATTTTACAAGCCTTATGGCTTAGCCAGGCGTGACATTTTTCCTTTACTAAAGTGTTGTCAGTGGCACAGCACCATTTGAAGTACTGCGTAATTCTTAATGGACTGTGTGTAGTGATTGACTTGGCAGTGCTTTGGAGCACTCCATTGGCAGCTCGATGGTCTGTGTCTCTGATACAGACAACTCAGGCAGTGTTGCATGCATATCTAAGAGGACTTTTTGTTCTGGATTGCAGCAATCATAGTTCAGTGGTTCTGTAAAACTGGTAGTTCTGTTCATTCAATCCTTTATTTTAAAATAATTAATACACTTTAAAGAAAGAATAAAATGTCCCTAGCTCATTGCAGGGATGACTATTGCAGAGCAGTGAAGAGCCTCAGGCTCTTCAGGTGCAGATTGCTCTTACTGCAGCAGTTGCCTTTGTGTAAATTATAAATGCAGTCATGTCGAATAGCAGCATATTATTGGACTGCCTTGCAGGAGTGTGTGTGTGTGGGAGAGAGTGGGAGGGAGGGCAGAAATGATCAGTATCCTCCTCAGAGGGAGTCGCTGGCTACACATTTGGAAAATCCTGTGATTACCTTTTGGTGAGGTAGCTGTGGGAAGCTTCTTTCAAAAAGAGGTAATTAAATAATTTTCATCATCCTATATTTCACATATTTAACTCTCTTCCTTTCTTTAGTGTCCTAACAGTTTTCTGTTCTAACAGTTTGGAGTCTCAAATTCTAGAGAGAATG
This sequence comes from Acanthisitta chloris, assembly GCF_000695815.1. Taxonomy (NCBI): domain Eukaryota; kingdom Metazoa; phylum Chordata; class Aves; order Passeriformes; family Acanthisittidae; genus Acanthisitta; species Acanthisitta chloris. The sequence continues at coordinate 75,414 of NW_008686802.1, read as the reverse complement.
TCTGTCTTTTGTCATTTTTTGACTCAGTGTGTATTAAAATCTCTTTTCCTTTAAAGAACGATTTCCACTCTTCAGAAATTTAAAACTTCTTTTACCTGTGACACCAGAGACAGTTTCCCTGAACTGTTTAAAGCTGGTGTTGATTGCTTCCTTTTCTCTATATCCTCCCCATCCTCCAAGGGTCTTTGTAACAGAAGAGGCTGAAACCACCTCTGCAGCATCCCTAGCCTACCATGAAACACACTGGAGCTTGTGGAGACTTTCATATTGTAATTACCTTGCAGATGTTTAACATGAAAATTTTATATGTGGAAGTGAATGTAGCATCATTTACCATCTGTAAATAAAACAAGGACAAGGCTTTGCAATAATAATGAGACTTGCTAGTCAAACGAAATGTGAAAACCCGAAACACAGATGTCCAAGATCTTTTTGTGGCACTCATAGCAAAGTGAATTGAGTCAGCTGCACATGTGCTTGGAACAAGGACACAGGAAATAGAAACCTTGGATTTCTCTCTTAAAATAAAGCCAAAATTAAGTACAAGCATGCCTTGTGGTGGCTATTTATAGTCAGTACAAACCTTCTTGGTAGCCCACCTGTTGTGTCCTCCTGACAGCAGCCCAGCAGTAAAGGCTGCTGGCTCAGGGTTAGATGTGAAGAGCTCAAAGTGACATGAGCCTGTGTTTTATTTGATTTCTGTGATGCTACGTAGATCATAATTCTGAAGCTCTGATTTGAGATGACTCACATTGTACAACAGAATATAAAAGTACTGAGGTTTACATATTACTTACCACATCAGCTATATTTTTGCAGGGGCCTGTGGGGTCCCAAACACTCCTTAAAGTTTGTTTGCTACAGGCAAAGCAGATAGTGGCCTGTGGGGACACTGTGCTTGTGTGTAAAACAGACTGAAGAGTCTGTTTGTGCAGTAGCAATAAGCAGAAAATTGTAAATGGGCCAGCGAAATGGTAGTGATTAGAGTTATAAGGACAAGAATATGGATGTGTCTAATCCTTGCTAAGTAATTGACAAGTGATGCTAAGGCAGCCTGGAGAACAGAGTATTCATCTCTTCCTGCTTCCTCCCCTGCCAGACTCTGTGGAGCAGGAGAAATTAAGCAGAAAATTGGAACCACTTTAAGGATAGCAAATTTTTTTCCCTAAAATGTATGTAGGTGTAAGCTTCATTTTATGTTCTGCTTCATCTCTGATGTGGCCTCACAGAGATCCTGTAATTTTTGTAACTGCGTGAAAAAATGTCAATACTCTTTCTGAATTAAGTCAGCAAGTTATACAGATAAGTTATACAGATATTATTTATGTTTTCTCTAGATTGTGGGCATAAGAATTGCTTAAAACTTACTGTATTTGCTAATCAATAAAAAAGGAACATTATGCTTTCCTTTAATGTCCAGGCCTGTCCTGTGTAGCGAGTACAACATGAACACTTTCCCAATGGGATTTTTATCCAGTTGTTTATTGTAATACAGTGCTTTAAATAGTTGTTGCTGAATAATTGAATGTGTCTCCAATTCTGCTTTCAGATGAGTCTTACTGCTAATGTGTGAAAAGTAACAGATGCTTTAGGGTAGTGACTGTCCCAAGTTCTTCGGGAGAAAGGTGTAAGTGCATAGCTACAGGGCACCTAAGTAGACCTTTTTTGATGCATTATTTATTTCACTTGCTCCAGAGTGCTCCCTTTAACATCACTAGTCTACTTGGGCTACATATTTGGTTGGCTTGGTTCTTGTGGCTTTCTTGTAAGAAACTGACTTGTATTTTTTCATATTTCCTGAAAGAAAGATGATGAGCCAAAACTATGTCACTTTTTGCTTTGGAGGATTAAGTAAATTTAGGATCTTAAATTTACTGGTTTGGGTGAATGTTGCAGTGAAGTTGTCATGTTGCTAAGGACTGTCACTGTTCATCCAGTCATCTTGCTGTGGTCTGTTAAACTAGACAACACCTACAGGAAACATATGGTTTCAGTTGTAGTGTCTTAAACAATTCTTGGTTTGTATTCTTAACCTGTTTATTGAGCCCAATTTTTAGTAACCTCCATCAGTAGGGTTGGTTTGTTCTGTTTGTTGGTGGGGCACTGTGTCTGTTTACAACACAGATGTCTGTCTCCTGCAATACAGTCATACAGTTCCCATTCAAACTGAGCTTTTTTTAGAGCCGTTTGAATGTTTTTAATATTTAAGCCCACTGTAGTCTCATAACTTAACCTACCAGCTGAAGTGAAGGCTTTTAAATGAGACTCTTCACTGCTGTTCCTATGGTTACACTGGAACAGAAACCTGCTAAATAGGAGCCAGAAGGGCACAGAAAATCTTCTAGTAGCAGTTGCTGTCATTATTGCAAGTTTATAATTTCCAATTTTTTTTTTTCATTTTCCATGCAGTATTTTTTCTTTAAGTGGAAGTGCATCTTTTGGAGGATCAGTGGCTGCTGCTGTTGGAAAACAGTAGCTAGAAGATGATGGAGACACACCCCCTAGAAACAGGTTTTTGTTCTGCTTGCAAGGGGATTTATGTCTTCCCCTTCTGTCAGTTAACTTAAATTGCAAAGTGCTCTTTGTGTGCAGCTCTGAGAGACAGTTCCTAGGTTATCGGTAGGTGACTTACGTGTGAACTACAAACCAGCATCAATGTACACCTTCCTATCAGGTTGTGGTACGTTAAGTGCTATTGTGTGGAAATAATACATATTTAAAGCAAACAACCAGCAGTTCCTTGAGTGCTGGAACAAATGGAGCCCAGGTCTCCTGTGGATTTGCCTTGTGCATGATTGCATGATTGATTTTTGCCATCTGAGAATAAGCACAAGCATTTCTTCGCAGCTGGGGCATTGTGTGGTGTTTCCCTTGTGTCACATCTCAGGGATTGCTGGTGGGAGCTGTGCTGTCCTCCTCCCTCTCACATCCCCACCCTACATCTACCTTTGGGCTGGAGCAGAGGGGTCTCCCCAGTTTAGCCATCTGCTTTTGATGGCTAAACAAGAGCATATTGGGTCACCACTGCCGTCTCTGGGTGCTTGTCCCTTGTGCTTTCTGGAGAGGCAAGTGTGGAGGTTGGGTCACTGGGCTGCTCTTGCCTGGAGATGGAAGAGGACATGACGGGGCCTGGGCAGGCATTGAAGGGATGCAAAGGAGAAGATGCTTGCCAGTAAGCAGTGGGACTGTCTCACAACCCTCTTGACACTCCCCATGTTAGTGAGAAGCTGGGACAGCCACTCCCCATCTCTCCAGGGTGGTGCCAAGCAGGCAGCCAACATCTCCTGCAGCACCTGCCCCCTTTGGGTCAGCCTTGAGCTGCCTTGTCCCAGGGAGCCCCTTCCTCTGCCTAACTGCCCTTAGGCAGCAGATTGAGATGTCACTTTTGTTATCTCACTAATGCTGGTGAACGTGGTTTCCACAGGGAGCAGGGGAAATGGTGGCAGTGGGAAGGCATGTTATCTGCTTCAGAACTGACCTCTTGGGGCTTGTTCTGGTTCTGTTTAAAAGCTTTGCCCTTGTGAAAACATCCACAAGCCCTGTTGCACAAGCACAGGCTGAAGTCAGCTTTTGTATTGCTAAAAGCTCTGGGTAATTAGACAACTCTATAAATAACAGTTGAGGACACATTAAAACAGGAGTATATTTATTCCAGCTGCTGTCTACATGCCTGAGTCTGTCTTGCCTTGCAGATTTTTATAAAGGCTGGATAGAAGATCATTGCAAACAAGGAGCAAAGACAATATGATCATAATCACATAATGCAAGCTTTATTTCTGTTTTATAATACTGTTTGCAACTCAGGTCATGTACAAGTAAAGAAACATGGAGATGTAACAGGGATGGTTTAGGAGGGACTGAAGAGAAAGTGATAGGACTACAAATTGTGATTTGGGGTTCTGCTTCCTGCTCTGAATAATGTCAAGCTGTGGCACATAGCATGGTGCCTACTGAAATAGTCTGTGCTTGTTTATCAGTGGTGAAATGTCAAGAATATCTGGGGCCAGTGGTGTTAGGAATAGCAACATGCTGCTGGGATATTGGAAGGGAAAGCAGCAAAGTAACAAACTGTAGCAATAGACACCTATTTGTCAATCACACTTTGTGATTAATTAATTGCTTTCAGTTGTGGACTCTGCCCTTTGAGTCAGCAGCTTGGCTCTGGCCTGTGTGTATTACCTGGCACCAGGGTTGGGGCTCCCTGGGGGTTGGGGTGCTCTCTCTCTCCCTGTCCTGCTGCTGCCAGGCAGCTCTCCTGGCTGTGTCCTGCCATGCCCAGCCTGGGGCAGCCACCCCAGAGCTGTGCTGTTTTCTCCAGAATGTGCAGAGGATAGAGGGTTTGGCATGTACCTGAAACTATGAGATTTCACTCAAAGCCAGCAATGACACTAGTCAGTCACTCGAGGTGACGGTCAGTTTAAAGGTTACTTGTGCAACTTAGTCATAGGGAATAGAGTAGCAAAGGGATTACTGGAAACTCATTTGGGTGCCTGTTCTCTGAGGGATGATGGAACTGCTTGTCCTGTGCTGGATCTGAGACTTCTGCTAAGCTTCAGCTGTATCAACATTTTAGCAGAAGTGACTTTCCAGCACTGGTGCAGTAAATAACTCTGCCATGGTGAATTTACTGAACCATTTATTGAGGGTGGTTGGCTGTGAGGAGACTGGCCTTTCTGCCCTGTCTGCTGCTTTTAGGGAAGTGAAATTACTGTTCCAGAAACTACTGGTTTATTGGTGTTCATCTTGAGATGCTTAAAATCTTCTTCAGTCTTTGATACAGTTATCTTTATGTAAATACAGTAAGTCTTGGGAGATGAAATGGGGAACTTCAGAAAAGCTGTTAACTGCATGAATAAATTCTGAATTTAAAATTAGTAACACTTCTGTCTTGTCAATATATAGATACATAAAAGTTCACTTTGTACTTTCCCCTCCCCTTCTGTGTCCATTTTTGTCTTTAAGAAGCAAGTTGGATTTTCCCTTTCAGCATGATCAGTAAGACTGGCTTTTTCTTTTCCCTCTGTGTTAAGGCTGCCTGTTGATCAGCCAGTGAGGAACAGGTGTTTAGATTGTGCTCTGGGGCTGCTTCCTGCATGGTTAGGTCCTTCTGCACAGAGCTCCCCAAATATAAAGTCCCTTTGGTCTACATCTAGACGCTGAGAACTACTGAAAAATATAAATTCCTTCTGTTTTTCTACTGCGCAAAATTTAAGTCTAAGACAGGCCCACAAAGAGTATAATGAGTTTCTTTTTAGAGTTTCTTTTGGCAGGATTTTGATGGGAGTTGCTTGTGAGAATAATGAAGTAGCAGCTAGTAGCTCTGTGAACCTTGTTGTGATATTGTGAGCCCTACTCTGCTCTGAGAAGGGTGACGTGGCTTCTTCTGCAGGTACTCAGATCGTTGAAAGATACTGTTTGTTGCCAAACATAGCTGCCCAAGTCCTTCAGGCTTGTGCTTTATTCAAGTGCTTGTGCTATAATCAAGTGGAGAAAGGTGCTACTTTTTTAGTTAAGGTGTTAGAGTTGTCCTACAACTTGGGGGCCACACCTGAGTGGAGAGGAGGGAGATCTTTTTTAAAATGAGTAGTGGGTAAGAAGAGAGATTTATTAAGCTTACTCACTAATTCATTTATGGTTAGTATATATGAAGGAGAAGTTATGTAGACACTAATAATCTTGTAAGAAAGTTTAATCGATGTATTTATTTTTCACTCTTTCAAAGGCAAAATTTTCTTTCCCCTACCTCAGCCCTCCTTCTGGTGCTCTTGAACAATGAATTTTTTCTTCCTTGCTCTTTCTGCTGTTCAAGAACATATGGGCCCCAAATCCTGTTAACAGGGAAAAAAAGTTGTTTGGGTTTTTTTTAATGGACTTTATGAAAGATAGTATATTGCGCTTTTAGAGTGCTGTAGGTGGCATATGAAATAAACCTAAAATAAAGAACATCTTTCTTTGGATGCCCTTAGTTGCTTTGATGGCTAGACACATCACTCTAGAGATACAACCCAGAGCCTTCTGTTGTTTCAGAGCTGGTTAGGAGGATCCCCATGCATGTGAAGCTGGGCAGGGAGCAGACCCCAGGAGCATTCATGCACTGAGTGAAATACAAACCACTGGGTTATGGTTGAGATCCTTCTTGCATGTCTCCTTTCAATGTATTAATGGTACACTTCTTTTATTGTGCAGCAAGCTATTCTTGGTTGATGTCACCTCTTGTGGGAGATGGGAGAGGCAAAGTGAAGAAAAAGGGAATCCATTCACCACTTCCCATGGGCAGGCAGGTGTTCAGCCATCCCCAGGACAGCAGAGCTCCGTCATGCTTAATGGTGACTTGAGAAGGCAAATCCAAACCATAGCTATCTACTGGGAAGAAAATTAACTCTATGCCAACCAAAACCAGCACAAAGCTGTGGCTGTGTTTTGTGAGGATGCTTGTGCTTTGTAAAACACTTGAAGCTTGCTTACTTGCTGGATCAGGCCATGCAGGGACTGGAAACCAGGCAAAGTGGTGCCTGAATTGTAGCTGACATGGGCAGAAGTTTTGTTTCTGGTGGCTGAGGCAGGAAATGTGATGGGAAGGATCATCTTGCAGAGCTGAGGTTTCCAGGCCACAGGAGCAGTTACTTAACAAATCCATAAACTCCAATCAGTGAGCAGCCAACTCTGGAAGTGTCAAAAGCCAGCCCTTTCTTATATAGGGAAGGAAAATCCTATGGTGCTCTATCCACTTTTGAATATGGCTTTAAAGATTTTTCAAAGACCTGAGAACTCAGCAGTGTTACTCTTCCATTAAATCCACTTTGTAACAGCCTGAGTAATACCAGCCTTGCTGACAATAGCTTTGCAAAAGCTGTTCACATGCAACTGTTGTCTCTCTGCATGTGCTGCCTCTGGGAAGATGATGGATTCTGTAATATGTGTCAAGAGATCTGTGTGTCATTCTGCAAACAGAGGTGATGCTCCAGATCAGTAGATCACTCCTGAGCTGGAAGCATTCCAAACAGGATGCCCTCTGCACTTTAAAAACAAGCATCATCGCTAATACTGGTATACAAGTACTTACTGACAGCATGCTGATAAGGGCGTCTGATGTCAGAAACTTTTACAGCTTTGTAGTCACTCTTTAAAGCACCTCTGAAGTTGGTGTGTATTTTTTGCATGTGGAGAGTTGGGACGTAGCAGCCCAAGGTGCTCCCCAAGGAGAGGAGCAAGGAAGTGTATGCTTAAGAGATGATAGAAATTTCCCTTCCGACTACACCGACAAGCAAAAATTATATCCATAACTTCTTGCTCTTCAGGCAGCTTCTGCAGCTTTGCATAATGAAGTTTTAGGTAGAGAACAAGTGAATGAGGAAGATACAAGCACCATGTAAAAAAATAACATCGTCTATGGACTCATAGAAAGGCTTGATTTGGAAGGGACCTTAAAGATCATCTAGTTCCAACACACACCCCCTCCACCACAGGCAGGGATCTTGTTGTTTCTCTTCAGTTTGAATCTTTCTTGCCTCTTTCTTCTTCCTCTATTTGCCCATCTTTAAACCAAGAGCAGTAATCATCTAAATGCATCTTACACTGCTTCTCTCAATCTTGATGTGTTCTAATTTTCTTTGTTTTGTGGCCCGAACAGTACATAGTCAGTTTTAATAGTTTTGCACCTAAAGACTGTCTGTCCTTAAATATGCACCAGAATGACTTTAGAAAGCATGTTGTTTTCCTTTGGCAACAGTTTGGAGATGCCTGTATGTGTGATGAGCTTTACAGTGCTGCCCAGTACCATAACACCAGCATCTAAAGTTAGCTGGAGAAATGCAGGTTGATTCCAGTTTGTCAGCATAACAAAAAAACAGAACAGGAGAAAAAAGCAGTAGAGGTTAGGGCCTGCCAATGCCGTAAGGGCACTGGGGGAACAGGGAGTTTATGAACGCTTCAGATTTCTCACTTCTTTGGTGCTAAAGGAAAAAGAGAGGGGGAAAAGTATGCTCCAAGTGGAGTATGCACTGTCTGTCTCTCTGGCTCTGAGAAAAACCTGATGGCATTCTGCTTGTAGAACAGGAGAAAAAAGCAGTAGAGGTTAGGGCCTGCCAATGCCGTAAGGGCACTGGGGGAACAGGGAGTTTATGAACGCTTCAGATTTCTCACTTCTTTGGTGCTAAAGGAAAAAGAGAGGGGGAAAAGTATGCTCCAAGTGGAGTATGCACTGTCTGTCTCTCTGGCTCTGAGAAAAACCTGATGGCATTCTGCTTGTAATCTTAACACACACACCACACACACACACACACACACACACACACACACACACCCCTACCTCAATACTTTCTTTTTTAAACTCCATCTCTTCCCTGGGTTGGGGAGTTCACTTAGCACAAAGCTTGTGCTTCCCCTGTGCCTTTGAGCCCAGGCAGCAAGACCTGACCAAGTCACATCTCACACCTTCTGAGCCAGGTTGGCATTGTTGCCTTTTAGGATTTACTCTGTCCTTCTCTCTCATGCTGGGCTAATTTAGCCTCATCTTGGTAAACAAGAAAAGGGTCCTTATTCAACAGATTTGAGCTGGAGTGACTGCAGCTGTCGTCTGGTCTGTGCGCAAACCAATTTTGTTCATTCCCTGGCCTGGCAGGAAGCCTGCACCAGAATTGTGTCGGGACTAATCAGCATTAAACCAATGTCAGGAGGGCTGCAGCAGGCTGCTCTGTAGCAAGGCAAGAGCAACGAGGCTGTTTAGGAGGGATTAACTTAAGTCCTGCCTGGGATGCAGCTGTACTAGGAAAGGCACTGAAACTGTGTGGAGTATTTTTCTTGTTGCTGTGAAAGCAGCCAATTGCCAAAAAAAAGTGGCTTCACAGTGAGAAACAGGCATGATTTGCTGTATGAGACTAAACACAAAAGTGAGGAGAAGATGCAGTGTCCATGGAGCTGTAATATCCAGGTGCCTTTGAGCATGCTGGGCAGGGAGGGCAGTAGACAATTACAAAGTTCGGTGTGTGATCTCCAGCCAACAGATGATGTTAGTGATGCTGCTGCTAGTGTTATGTTATACTGTAATAGATGTGTTAGTACTAAACAACATGAAGGCTGAGAGGTGGAAATATTTATAAGACCTTGGCAAAGGATGATTCATAGCTCTAATGCCTCACAGTCTCTGTTTTCCTGCCTGGTATTTACACTGCAGGTTCAAGATTGCCTCCTGGTTTGCACTGAAAGCATTAAATGAGTGTGATCCTGACTTAGGTGTTTGCTCCAAGGATGCTGAAATGTTGATGTCCTACTTTGCTCTCCCCTCCCTACTTGAATTGTCTTTGCAGTTTTTCATCTCAAATTATTTTTGTCTTGTTCCTAATCACCATGATTTGGCTTTGAAGTCAGCCGTGCTTTCAACAAGGGCATGGACCTCCAGAGGTCCTTTCTGACCTGATTATTCTGATCCACTCAATCCTGATCCCGTTGCTTTACAGGTACATGTTTTGAATGACTCTGCACCTGAAATTCTTCAGCTTCCTCTCTGACTCTGTAAAGGGTCTGTTTGTTTGTTTATCTGCTCAGCATTAGTCATCCCTTCTCTGACTGCAGCTGTAACAGTTCATTGTATAAGAACACAAAATGGACATGCTCATGTGTTATCCACAGCAGGCACAGCCATGCTTTAAATGCCTTCTAGGCCTCCTACACTTCTAAGTAAATCTGAGTCTGCCTAAATTTACACATCAAGACTGTTTTCTAGTACAAAGCTAAGCCCAAATGAACTTTTGAACCATATCCCTGCCACATGTTAGGCCTGTTTTGTTGTTTAGGAGGCTCATTTAGCAGGAGCAAGCAGACCTTCTGGTCTAATGTGCCCCAATTACTGATAAGCTATGCAACCAATCCTCCT
>NW_008686802.1:63318-65512 GCF_000695815.1 Acanthisitta chloris | reverse complement strand
GAAAGATCTTTAGCAGCAAACCTGTCTGACATGAGTGAATGGAGACCCAGAAACAGCACAGCTTTCTGAGAGCTCTCATCACTAGAAAAATCCTTCAGGCCTCAATGAAGAAGGGACCCAAGACCATAGCCTTGCCTTGTGCTAACTGGTACATGAGATGGCACTGGTGGGGATCTTGGTGAGATGCTTTGGGGGTGAGGGTGTGACAGGATACAGCAGTGTGTTACCAAAGCTCATGGACACCCCAAATGCCTCTCTGCTGAGATCTCCTCAGCTGGTGTCTGATGATGTGGAACATTTCGTGGGTGTGAGGTTTTTAATCAGGCAGAAGACTATCAGCTACCAGCAGTGCCTTCTGAAACACCTTTTTTTCTAAAGGGAAGTGAAATGGTTAAGGCATACACTTGAGTGGGAGTAAAAGGTTAAAAAAAACAAAACAACAAAACAAAAAGACCACTAATTTTTTGAAAACCTGGTGTCCAGTTAGGCACTAACAGAACTGGATGGGCTATCAAAGGAGCCTCCAATGCACATCCTTGAATAGTTGCTGAAATGATTGGTCTCCAAATCCACCTGTGACAAATATATATGAACCTCTCCAGCTCTGGTAGCACTGATTTTATTGGGTTTTTTGTGGGTGGTTTTTTTGTTTGTTTGGGGTTTTTTTTTGGTAGCAGTTTCTTGTGGGGTTTTTTTTGGTTTTGGTTTTCGGTAATTTTTTTTTCCAGTCCTGGATAAGAGAATCCTGACTGGTGTGGGAGCTGTGCTGATGCTTCAGGTGGGCAGAGCAGACAGATGGGGTTGGGTAAGATCTGGTCCCTCTTTGCCCTCATCTCCCATGCTGCAGGGCAAACTGGACCGTGCTGTGTCATCTGGCTCATCTTGGGTTTCTCCTTTGCCCTGGTCATTTTCTAGCAATATCTCACCTGCCATGTTTGTGCTAATGATACGTCTTATTCTTTCCCTGACAACAGGGATCAAAAATAGCTGTTTAAAAGGAGGAGAGACAGTAACAAAAACTGGATTTGCTGTAACCTAATCTCCCTTTTTATCTTCTATCCTTAAAGACTGGTATTTCTTCCTAAACAAGTTACACTTTGAATTTCAGAGTCTCTCTCTTAGTCTCTCGATTTTCAAGAATTCCTTTCCTCAGTGTAGTTGTTACTCTTGGATTCTGGGGACCTACTTTTCATGCATAATCATAGGCAGTGTGCTCTGCTGATGGCCAGTGGCTTCAGGCTGTTATCCTGAAATTGCCTCCTCTTGTCATTTCTAATGCAAAAGGTTGTTTTTTTAGTTCAAGACATTTGACAAGTTTGAGCCCCCCTCCCTGTGGGAGCACAGATGGCAGCTAAAGGGATGCTGGAATGATTTCACTCCCACCTTGGTGATGACAAACTGGGTTTTCCGGAGAGAGCAGCAAGACTGCAAATCTATTGGAACAGATCCTGTGTCCCTGACAAATGTGGATGGGATTTGATTCTCCCAGTGATGGCCAGTGCTGAGGTCTGAGGTCCTACTTGCTTACCCATACTATCCTGCTTGATCATTATGTCCAGGGCTCCCCTCCTGTCCAGATCTCAGTTTCTTGCTTTCTGTTTCTTCTGCCTCAGGGCATCCTATGAGAAGTGCAGAGCTGCTCTGCTTTTTAGGGAATTAATTATTCATCTCCAAGTAGGAGGGCTCTTCAGGAAAATTCATAGAATCATAGAACAGTTTGGGTTGGAAGGGACATTAAATATCACCTAGTTGCAAACCCCCTGCCATGGGCAGGGACACCTTCCAGACCAGGTTGCTCAAAGCCCCATCCAACCTGGCCTTGAACACACTCCCTAGGATGGGGCATCCACAACTTCTGTGGGCAGCCTGTGCCAGTGCCTCCCCACCCTCATGGTAAATTTGAGCTGGTGCAGCTCCTTTTCCCATCTTAAAGACCACATGTGGGTTTCAAGTTCTGTATGTGTCCAGCTTGCATAGACCAGGAGGTTTGAAGAAAGAGACACCTTCGACTTGAAATGTCCAGACATGCATCAATTTCCAAGTTTGTGATCTGACTTCGGAGTTTTGCTTTCTGTTCAAGACCTTTGCAAAGCTTTGTGTTACTTTGTGTTTGAAATACACTCTACTGCAAATTGCTTTAATGAGCTGTGATTGCATAGGATACAAAATTTCTCAAAAGAGTGCAATTTCCAAA
>NW_008686802.1:59134-63289 GCF_000695815.1 Acanthisitta chloris | reverse complement strand
ACTGACCTCGTATCAGGACAGAAGTAAGTGCTTTTGCTTCCACAGGTTAACACAAGGTTGCAATTAAATGCGTTTTCAAAGCAGAACTGAATGGCTTAGGAAACATCTGTTATTTCAGACAGTGTTGATTGCATGCCTTCTTCGACAGGCCCTGACAGTTCAGGGAGATGAAGCAATGTTGTAGTTTGCCTTAGAAAGTTCAAACCTCTGTCAGAAAGTCCACCTGGATGACTATTGCGGAGTCATGCGAGTTGTGTGTTATCATTTGGGTAGGGCAACTGCACTTTGTTCCAACCTGGAGAAGGAGCTGTACCCATATGGGGCTCAGGTTTTGCTGCCATTAAGTCAGCTGCTCGAGATCTACCCCTGCAGGCTGCATCAAAATCCATCATCTCTTTAGGCATGGAGAAAGCAATGAAGAGGTTGGAAGGTGATACAGGATAGTGCTGTTGCAGAATTGTTACAATCCTCACTGCAAGATGGAAAATGTTCCTGACCTGAATGAAATGAGGCTCAGAGCTAACCTGCAGCCTAAAACAGCTTTGTTGGGGAGGACCAGATGCAGAAAGGGAGCAGGAAAGGTGTGGGAGATACCTGGATGAACACACCAGAGAGTTTAGATCTATGGGATGGGCACCACCAGAACAAACAATTTCTCAGGCTGTTTATAAATTGATACTCTAATACCACAAAAATACAGATTCAGGTTGAAGTTCCATATTGCCGTATTAAAATAAGTCGCATTCAGGCTGTCATATAAACAGAGAATAAACCTAGCTGATTTCAAAGCCTGGGGTAGAGTCCTACTTTAGCAAGCAGCCTTTTTGAGAGGCAAAAGGAGTGTGTTTTGGAGGCTTTGTTATTTTGGCTTATAAATAAACTTAGCTAGAAGTTTGAATGTTTTGTAATTCTTTCATGACGCTTCTGCTGCAAACAGATGTGAGTGCTCAGATTCCTTTAATCTCATGTGCATACATAGTCTTTCTGATTTCAAAGGGGAATTCTGTTCCCCACATGCACTGCCTGTTCTTGTGATGACTTGGAGATCAGCCCTGTTCAGCTGTATACATGTGAAGCCCTTGAAATATTCATGATAGTCCATGGTAATCTAATATTAGTGAATCATCTTACAGTCCTTAACAAGAAAGTATTTTTTCAGCCTGATAATAAAACTGCAGACATTTTGTCAAATATGCAGTAATACTTGTGCACAGTTATCCTCTTGTTAGCTTACTGTTAACAGCTGTGTAACTGCTGAGATCTGCATCATTTGTTGTCACAAATATTTATAGTTTGGGTCTTTGCTCTTGTGTGTGCTTCCTACTTAAGTATTAAAAAAAAGTGCTTCCTTAATATAAATATTCAATCCAACACACACAGACCTGTTAACCTTTGCATTGAGGAGGATGAGGAGGATTCTGAGAGCATCAGGGATGCTCTCAGAATAAATCACCAGAAACCTCTCAAACCCTGAAGAGGTATGCAAATGCCTGCGTCGCTTTAATCTGACATGTGTGTATCCTGTCTGATTTGAGATGGGAATTTTAATCCCATGGGAGCAATGCAGGAACTCCTGACGCTACTGCAGTGCTGCAAGGAATTACGAGCCAGCTGGTGTCCAGGTTTGAGGACTGTTCCTATTGTTGCTCAGGCCATTTTGTTGAAGAGCCCCAGGTGCAGAAGACAGCTTTGGAACCTGTAACACAGTGTTCCTGCCAGTGCTCTCTCTTTGGGAGAGAAGGAGCACGCACATGCGTGTGATTGTGAATACATTACATGCATGCTCTCTCTTATACAGAATAATGCTCTGTACTTGGTGAGCTTATGTTTGTTTTATAGGAAATGTTGAGTGGGGACTACTGAAACTCATCCTTATGCACCAGATATTATTCTCTCCTGTCTTGATTCAAAGGAGTGACAACTTTTTCCATACAAAATTATTATGCTCTTGTTTTTTGTAACAGGGTGCTCAGACTTAGCTGTCTTACATTGTCACACCAAGACACCATCATTTGCAGAGTCATGTTGCTATACAATACATTTTGTTAATTCTCACTCCTTTTTAATGCACTTTCCTGCATTTATTAGACCTTCCAGATGTTCATAGAGACCATAGTTACTAAAGTGTGTTCAGCTATGGTTTGTGCCTAATCCAGCAGATGCTCGTATGAAATACTCTGTTTCTGATGTGTAATGTTGTAACAGCTACCAAGGTCTCCAGAACAGCATGGTGTGGCTTGCCTCATTAGGTCAAGCATTTTATTTTACTCCATGGAATTCTGCTTTATGCAGAAGGAAAGTGTAAAATACTATACCATGTCATGCAGCAACAACAGGAGTTGTGTGCAGTGGCCAGGTGTCTGGGGTGGTTCTAAAACTGTTGGTTTTGAAGTAGCTTCTCTGTACAGCTCATGCTTATATAAAAATTAGAGCAGCAATTACGTGCTTTCTACCTGTGTGTTTTTAGCATGCCAATCAACCTGGGAGCCAGGCACTAAAAGATTAGTGGATTAGTGGTAAAGGGGAAACATTTGCTCAAATGCCAAGTAATTTTAGGGTTATTTAGATCTCTGTTCTCTGCTGCTTTCATTTGTACTAGTAGGGCACTGAAATAATAGGCAAAACATGCACTTCAGATGAAAGTGGACTTCAGTTTCTTGCTATCCTTTTTGTGCATCTCTCCAGCTCCTCTTTCAGAGTTCCAGTGGCTCTTTTCAACCCTGTTTCAGGTCAGGAAACATTTCCTGTTCCCTTTTGCAGCTCTTCATGGTCTTTTTGCCTTTAGAGTCTAAAAACATCCCTGAAACATGTAATGTTCCTAAATGGGTATCTACTGCTCTACAGAGGGATTTTTACTGGAGTAGCAGTGGAAATGTGAGGGGAGAGAGGGCAAGAGACTCATTTTCATTGCTGGGCTTTGGCACTGGAGAGAATTCTAGGATACAGGGCCTTTTGCACTGACCCCTTTTGATTTTTTGTAGGACTTTACCTGTGCTCCTTAAGATCTTGTCGGTGGCAGTGCAAGGGCTATCCTGGGGTTTGAGGCTGGGTTGTTGGGAGAGAAGGCAACCTGAAAATACACCAGAGAGGAAATCTGAGAAGAAGCCTTGAAGTGGTGTTTTTGGGGCGTGAAGGTTAGGACTGCACTTGCAGAATTGCTTCCATTTCCAGATGTCTATGGGGATGAGTAGGATAAGGGAAGAAAAGATCTGAGGTGCAGGGGCATTTGTGTGGCCTTCCCAAATGAGATGCACCTTTACAGAGGTGCTTTGGCACCTAGTACTTCCCAAGGCGTTAGGGGAAGCTGAAGTATTTTGTTTCTGAGAGCCTTTGTAGGGATCTGAACTAAATCTAGAGGCATAGTAGAAATGCTGCTGTGCTTTGAGTTTTCCATATGGAGTCTAGTTTGAATCCAGAAATTAATATTGGTCCATGCCTTCGGGTTTGAATGTTGACACTTTGCAGAGGCATGGTGATTGAGCCCTGGTATCAGCTTTCTGTATTTTCGGTAGACTTGGAAACTGGCCACAAAATAGTCAGCAGTCATGAAGCATAAATCTGGTTGTTTATGCTTTGTCTGAAATACTTAGAGCTCTGCTGCAATGAAGAAAACTAAAGCTGCATGTAACTAGCAATTATTTACTTAAGGTTTACACAAGCATAAAGAATATTTTTCATGTGGCTTACATGCACAATTACTGTGCACTGATGGCTTCTTAATGATCCCTTCTGTAAACTCACTGGCAGCAGCCTGTTCCTCAGGTTGTAAATGCAGGTGATGTTGACTGAGATATGTAGGTACTTGAAGAGATATTTGTGGCAGAAGAGGTATTTTAAACTGAGTACTTACAAAAACTGATGTTTCTTTCAGTATATTTTTTCTTCTTAACAATGTTCTAACACTTTCAGTTGGCAAAACTCCATTGTTGTTTTTTCAAAGCTAATAATAGCTGCATCATCCAACATGTTGTATAAATGCCTTGATCCTTTGGTGACAGCTTTGCCCTCAGTAGAAGCATTTACAGCAATATGCTGATCTCCAGTTATCGTGGTACAGCTTGGGTTTGAGCAGCTGAGGGAAATCTCCAAATTGAAATGGTTTCTTGGGAAGCTCCTAAGTGGAAGTATCAGCATTAAGGACCAATATGGCTGCGT
>NW_008686802.1:53908-59107 GCF_000695815.1 Acanthisitta chloris | reverse complement strand
CACCACTCTTCTCCATCCAGAGCCTCTGGTAACTTCAAGCCTTGTCTGAGGGATCTTGTGAGTTTTCAGTGTGTGGAAAGTTTTTTCTTTTCTTCTTCTGAAAGGATTCATTTGTTGAAAACTGGTTGAAGACTAGCCTTGGAGACTATCATAAGGACAATTCTTTATTGGCAGAAGCTTAAAATCAGTTTGTGGTACATAAGAGAGTGTTTCTACTTTATGCTGATGAAAGAGCTTTCTTGACTGCAAGAAGCAAAGTTCTTTGCCATACCCTTTTCTCTTCAAAACCGCATATAAATAAGTTTTCATAAAGCTTAGCAGCTGCAGTTGCCTTCCTGTAACCCTTTGCCTGTAAAGGGTATGCAAAAAAAGTAACTCACTACAGTGAGAAGCCATTTCTAGTCCCACTCTCTCAAAATCTGCTTTTTCCCCAATGAGAAAACCAACTGTCTAAACCTCTCGGGTGTGGGCCAGCTTTTCCAAGGACTGTGAAGAGGTTGTCCCTGCTCAGGGTGTTGTGCATAGCTATATTGAGTGCCAGTGTTGGGTTGTGGATTGTCTTGCTTGAGGAAGAAAAATCTTCCTCAGAAAACAGGGATAGCTTCCTTCTGGTTGCCACAGCCTGTGGAGAGTGCCAAGTGAAAACCGACCAAGAGTCCTTTGGATCCTCTTTGTGGCTCAGCACACCAAGGGTCATCTTTTGGGGACATCAGAAAGCAAGGTCTTCCTTTTAACCAGGCAAGTCCAGCTTAATAGTATTGAGTCCAGGGAACTGAGGCCTAAAGCTTGTGTGAGCTGGTCAAAAAGAGAGCTAGTAAAAAGCAAAATGTCAAATCAGGCGTAGCTGACTATTTGAGCTGCAGTATGGGCATCTTCGTGCTCTGTTTATGTCAAAGTTGTTTAGTGCTGAAAATGGTTCAGACCAAATTAAGCTTCCTTCTTTTTTGTTACTGATTTGCAAACTGAGCTCAATTAGGGTAGCAGAAGGTGTTATCAGTGAATTCATTCACACTTTGCTACTGTATTAATGCAGCTTTGGTGAAACTGCTTCTGACTTCAAGTAACAGAACTCTTGAAACTTGCCATGCTGGTAAGTGGAGACAAATACTGTCCATGATATTATGTGCATTGCAGAGTGGTTTAAAAAAAATCTATCTTAATACAGTCTGGTTTAAAAGATAACTGAACGGACTGGAATTACAAAAATCAAGCTGCTTGGTTTTGTCTTCAAAAAAGCCCCAAAGCAAAATTTACTGTGAAACTCTCTTCTCTTTCCTGTATTCTTGCACACAAACCTAAACAGTAGTAGAACAGGAATTTTTAGGATGACACATTCTGGTTATTTGTGGAGTGTTGTTTTTCCTTTTCTC
This sequence comes from Acanthisitta chloris, assembly GCF_000695815.1. NCBI lineage: Eukaryota > Metazoa > Chordata > Aves > Passeriformes > Acanthisittidae > Acanthisitta > Acanthisitta chloris. The sequence continues at coordinate 57,737 of NW_008686802.1, read as the reverse complement.
CAGAAATACCAACTGTAGCAAAGCAGATCGTGAGACAAGACTCTTGTACTACCTCTGTCTCAGTGATGTAGAGAACAAAACTGTGTCCTCTAAACTGATGCCTGGATTAACAGCTCAAGTAAGAGGTTGGAGTAGAAATACTCTAAATTTACACCTAGGAACTGAATCACCAGAGAGATCAGTGGTATTGCATCTTTAATAGAGGGTCCAGACTTACAAAGATAGATTTACTTCGAGGAGGATTGTGTGATGCCTTTGTGTAGTGTACAAATGTGACTTTTTGATGAAGAAATGCCATGGCATCTGTGAAAACATTTTTTTGTTTTCTGCAGATGAGCAAACCAGTTGGAAGAAACCTCAGTTAGACATGCTAGCAGGAAGCTGTTCTATTAGAAGTGCCTGCTGGGGTAACTCTTGCTGGAAGATATTAAAATTGTTCATCCAAGTTCTAAACATAGCTTATTTATTCATATTTCAGTCTAAAAACATCCAGTTATGAGACAGAAATGATGAATGGAGCTATTCGGTAACTTCAGTAAGTCCTGAAAATGACAGGCAGTACAGGATTGAAGGTATAACAACATGACTAACAGTATTATACTAAATAAAAGTTCTTGAGTTTAGTTCAATGCTAGTTGAAGAACTGATTTTTTTTCCCCCTGAGTTTCACAGGCTCTGGAATGGCTTAATATGTGAACAAAGATGTCTTTCATAATAAGGAAGCTGTAAGGCAGCATGCTGTTTGAAGTACTGAGAATTTAATCTTGTTACTATTTTTGACAAGTGTTTCTACCATGTCTGTCATTGTGTTCAACACCTGTATAGTAATAGTCATGAAGGGCTTTATTTATCACGTGGATTACCCTTTGCCTGTAGTGGGGGGAAGAGAGATTGCAAGGGGGAGTATTTAATGTCTGCTTCACATTTTTTCCCTTCCCCAGTTCATACTTGCTTTTTTTTTTTTATTTCTGTTTCTTATGTTGTGTAGTCTTGTACAAATGGCTACAAGCAGATCTCCATGGCAAGAGCTCAGACACTGCAGACAAAACCTCAGGTAAAGAGGGGTTAAGGACAAAACAATCACCAGGCCCTCTATATTTCTTTATTTTCAGATTTCCAACTCCCCTTGAATCAAATTAAGGATCAGAGATCAAAATCAAAACCTTTGGACTTTTCATTCTTTTACCTGATCAATATCTGGTAAATTTTGTTCTACTTCTTGAAGCTCTCTTGGCAGATGTGCTTCCCCTCTCCAAACAAATCCCAGTAGTGGTGTCAGTATATTGGTGGAGATGCTTGATCTTTCTGTGCATGATAAAGACTGAACAGTATATTGCACGAGGCCATATTAGAGGATACTCATCTGGAAATTTAACTAGGCTTAGTTACATGGATTTGTGAACAAAGAGCACTGAAAGGTCCCACCAATTTCTGCTACAGAGGCACAAAGTTTCCTGACAGCTCAAGGAAGAAGCATGTTTTGATTTAAATAGCAATACCAGTGAGGTTCACACAGACATATGCACACCCCAGAAAATCCAAATAATTGATAAGGTATTGATAAGGATACTCAGCCCCCTATGGCTTCCTGCTTAAATATGATCCATCAATTCCTTCACGTATCAACATGGGGGTTAGGCACTTTCCCCCTCCTTAGCCCTCCCCCTCACAGCCAGCACCATTGTACAGACAGCTCAGATCATAAAATTTTGGAATTATAGGTGTTTTGTCTGCTTTGTTCCAGTCCTCTCTTTCATGTAGTCTCCCTCCTCTGGTGTGAGATGATGAGAATATGTGATCAGAAATAACACTTTTGAGTTAATGTCCTTGAAGTCTGACTAGCCTTCCGCTGCCACCTTGGCATCCTGGTGAGGCACAGAAAAAACACAGCAGAGTACACTGCTTAAAGTAACCAGTTCTGAACCTGGCAGTTAACAGCTTAGTTGCTCCCCAGCCATGCAAGCAGCCTGTTCCCACATTGTTTTCTCACTCACACATTGTATATTATCTACTTCTCGTGAATAAACTTAGAGTTCAGTCTGCAGGGGAAGAACATAGCTGGATGTGCCAAACACTTCTAACTGGAAATAGCTATCAAAGAGGTGGTCACCATGAGGTGTAGCAGTGTGCATAGTGTGCTCCCAGTACATTCCTCTAAAGGAATAAAAGATATTTTTATTCTGTAGTCACAAGAATTCCTGTCTACGTTCCAGAGCTTGGAAGGAGCGACAGATAACTTGCATTCCCTGGACCAGAGGGTTTGGAGGGAAGATGCTTCTGCCTATTTGGTACATGTTTTTGTGTGCCTCTACAGCTGTGAGAATTAATTGAAGTAGATCTGCCTACACCTTAGGATCACTGAATTTTTACATAGGATTACTCACATGAAAGTCATCATGAGTGACACAATCTCACAACTGTAGCTGCATTTCCTAGTCATTGTATCCTTCATCCAAACACAGATCACGCTTGTTTTCTAATTTTGAGAAACCTTTTCATGTTGAAATGAAATTAGCGCAGTTTTTCTTGATCTAGCATCCATCACTTCACCGTTTGCTTTTAATTTGAAACTAAATATCTCTTTAAACACCAGTGCCTTACAGGGACAACACAAGTTATTTAAGAGTACCGTTACGTAGGATGTGGTATCCAGTTGAAATGGAACTTGACTCTTAACACATTTTGCACGATTTTGAAAAGTACTTGAGTATATTTTTTAAAAATATCCTGAAAGCAAAAGGATTCAATTTAAACCCAAGTATTTAATTTGTCTCTGGGAGGCAGCTTACCCTGTAAGTTGTGCTGTTTGTGTGAATGAGCACCACACATCAAATATGATGTTTCTGTCTGCATTCACAGTACTGTTATCTGGACATTAATATTTTAGTATATGGATTCAATTGGCATTTGATACTTGCTTCATTTTTAATGTGCCTTGCTAAACCCGTTTGGGAAGTTAGTAAGCAAGCACTTAAAGCACATATTAGGTTCAATGAAAACTCACTGTTTGCCTAGAATAACAGTTAAGGAAATTCTGTTTGCCACATGTGACTCTGCAGTTCAGAACTAGCAAAGCTGAGAGCTGATAGTATCAGGTACCCTTCAGTCTAGATCCCTTCCCTCATGTTTGCCAAGAAGATTCTCTTGCAGCTGCATGTCAGTGTGGAGCTGGCTGTCATGGTCCACGTCTCAGTGTTGGGGTTTCCTGCTAGTTTGGCCAAAGTATGACATTTCCCCCTGACATGCAGGCTGCTTCCTGTCGTATCCTTGTACTGCTTCATTTCCTAAATCATGTGTCTCCTCTAAAAGCTTACCTTGCTTGGCTTCCTGGGAGGCAGCTTTGAATGGAGGGTGTGATGTCGTGTCCTTCCAAGTCCATGATCGATTGATTCACTCCAGTGTGATTTCTTGGCTCTTCTCTTTTGTTTTATGATCACTGGTTGAGAAAATTATATTTTCTCTATGTGTGTTTTACCTTTAATTTATATATATTTTTTTCAAACCATGGAGTAGTAAAATGCAAACACTACAGAGGCTCTGCAAAGGTAAGTTGTTTGTGCCATTTACTCTTCTGGATAAAATGAATCCATGTTGTCAGCCTACTAGGACATTGTCACTGCTGGTTTGGGTAGCTGGATTTCTTAAAGCAATGCTTGTGCTTCATAATCAAAACTTTTCCAGGTGTGTCAGTCATCTAAACAACTGCACGAGTATTTGTAGCAGCATACAAATTATTGGTCACTTCAAAAAGCTGATTGAAACCCTCATTTTTACATTATTACAGTGGTTTATTGGCAAATATGCATTGTTTTTCTCCAGTGGTTCTAGA
>NW_008686802.1:36833-53865 GCF_000695815.1 Acanthisitta chloris | reverse complement strand
GGAAAATGAGACAAGGGATATTAAATAACAAGAACAGTGAGATATCAAGGCATTCGCTGCTCATATATCCCCAGTGGTGTAGGTTTTGATCTAACTTGGAAATAAATACAACTTTATCTGGCAAAGTTAGTTTGTAATTGAGCCATCAAACTAGGAGAAGCCTTCCAGGACTGCTTCTCAAATCTCTCTGTGCAGTTGGACGTGCTTCTAGATTCTGCCAGTGCTGGAGGACAGGTTAAAGACAAGACAGCACCTAGCACCATGGCACAGCCCCCTCTGCTCCACCACAAGCCTAGGCTGTGCTACCACAGCAGACAGGTAAAGCTATTGGGGATGTAACTGGGTGCATATAGAAGTTATTTAGGTGAGAGCTGAGGGGCTGCTGTCCCACTCAATGTAGGCTTACAGAGCCACCTTCCCTGAGATGCCACGTGGCTGAGGTCCTGAGCACACCCAACTGCCCCAATTTCTTCGGTTCCTGCAAGTAAGCACAGGTCTCAGAAACAGTAAATGATCTGATTAATGTGCATTGCTAATGGAGCCCCATTTACAGTAACTACCAATACCAGGTGATAGTCAATTTAGTTGTTGACTGTCATCACTAGGGGCTGCTTTTCAAGCATAAGGTGTTTTTACAGTACCTATATGATGCAGAGTGGAAAACTGACCCCTATGAGCCTATGAAAGTGCTCAACTGATGAACTTGCAAAAGTGGTGAGTGCCTCTGAAGCACACAAATTACCTGATTAGCATCCATCAGGTTACAGTGATATTGTTTTTGTCATGAAAAAGGAAACCTTTTAAAAAAATTTGGACTCCAGCAGTTACTTGCTGTTAGTGGTGGAGAACTTAATGAAGTCATCCAGATGTTCTTCTAACTTTTAGTAGAAGCAACCAAACAGATTTAGCATTAAATACCTGCAGTTCTACCTGTTGGAAGGTCAGCTCTGTCCGATATGAGAATGGTTGAAGATCTAATTAGGAAATAATCTCATGCATATTTGTTTGATTATGCAAGCAAATTAATTACTGTTTGATACTAAGAATTAAAAATGTTGCTGAGTATGTTTAAGTACATACCTGGTGAGAGAATTTTTGCTGATGTTTCTTGTTGGGATCTTTATTTTTTTAAACTTCAGGAATTGGTGAATAGCATTATATCTTTAATGCCTCTGCAAACAACTTCTGGGCCAAAATAAGAGGTTATTCTACTGCCATGTTCTGTAATACAGTAATGGTCTCTTTTTGTCTACTTCAGTCTGAACTTTGTAACTGAACATGGATAGCATCTTCATAGAGCTTGTGCTCTGGACTGCCATAGCCGCTAATAGCAAGTCTGTCCAACTTAGCAGATATGATGAGCTAATTGACTAAACCCTGGCATGCCTTTTAATTTGATCCAGTTTAGCTGATACCTTTAGTTTTCTTTATTTCTATGATGTATACACTTTTGCTGGATTTCTGGTTTGCTTTGAGCAATTCCAGAAGCAAGCTGGGTTCCCCTGCCAGAGCTCCATGTTTCCAATCATTTAGGTTGGAAAAGGCCTCTAAGATCATGGAATCCAACCATTAACCCAGCACTGCCAAGTCCACCACTAAACCATATCCCTAAGTGCCACGTCTTTATGTCTTTTAAATACCTCCAGGGATGGTGACTCAACCCCTTCCCTGGGCAGCTGTGCCAATGCTTGACAAGCCTTTCAGTGAAGAAATTTTTGCCAATATTCAGTATAAACCTCCCCTGGTGCAACTTGAGGCCATTTCTTCGGGTCCTGTACCTTGTTACCTGGGAGAAGAGACCAATCCTCCACGTTGCCTACTGCTCCATTTAAGTAGTTGTAGAGAGTGAAAAGATCTCTCCAGTCCCCTCAGCCACTCCTCATCTTACCATTTACTTCTCCAGGAAATACAGCTGCAGCATTGCATCACCTTTTTTCCTCCCAAGCACAAAATAGCCTTATTGAAGCTTATTTGCTTTTCTCCCTCATGGTGACCTACCAAAATCAAGTGACACAGGCATAGTGCTAGAAGAAAAATAATCCTAGAATCATTAAGGTTGGAAGAGACTTTTATGATTGTCAAGTGCAACCGTTAACATGGGACTGCCTTCTTACTACCAAACCATGTCCCCATGGGCTACATCCACACATTTTTTTGAACACTTCCAGGGATGGTGATCCCACCACCATAATGCTGCAATGTGGCTCAAGACACAGTGTCCCCTGTATTGAAGATGTGCTAAGGGTTTCATACAGCAAATGGTTTTCAACCCTCCTAAAACTTTGCCCTGATAATTTCTACCTTACGACCTGCCACTGTGTTTTTCTCCATTATCTTGTGTTCTCTGCAATTACCTGCAGATCCTAAGGCCTGCCAGGCAAAAACTGAGAAGCTCTTGCTTTCAAGTGTCAGTTTGTACAGAAAGTTCCTTGGATCGATTCACTCTGAGCCAAATGATTGTGTAGACTGTGCTTTGCAAGGAGCAAAGGGCATGTGCCAAATGGCTGTGGCCTCAGAAACCTTCAAGTAACTGCTGAACTGTGAATTTTCCAACATCTCTCATAGGCTGCTCAGTACGTGAAGGTTGAGTTGTATGTAACTCAGCAAACATAAGTTATACTCTTGTGGTCCCTGTTGCCTTGAGAGAGGGCTTAGTGAGGTTAGTGACTTGTAGTTGAACTTTTCTGCAGCACTGGTGGATTGCCTTTAGTACTTGCCAATAGATTTTTCATCCAAAATAACCTCTCATTAAAAGCATTAATGAAATACTGGTTTAAAGTAAAAGGAAAAATCATATTTTTTTAAAAAAAAGAAAATAAATCCAATTCTATTTCAGTAAGGAGTACTTAGGTAACACTAGGAAGTCCCAAAGGGAGTCTTTGAGGGCAAAGCAAGGTTTGGTGAAAAACATTTCACATTATGAACCTAAAGCTTTCATCCATTCATTTCTCTCAGGTGAGAAAGGAACTGAACAGGAAAGACCCACTTGTAGTCTTTAAAGCAAGAAGCCTGAAATTAGTAACCTGATACCTGACAGAAGCATAGTAGATGATAATTAAACTAATAGATTTTAAGAGCTTCTTGTTTTGATCACTGTTTTGCATACTGTAGACAAACCAATGGGAGAAACTCCATTGACAGTACTATTGTGAAATACAGTATTTGTATGCTGATAACTGGATGCATTTCTGCTTGAAGTCTAATTTCAGTCTTCCTCTTTGCACTTGCTGGATTCTTTGTGTGGAAAAAATCTGTCCTTGAAATTTGATGTAGGAAAAATGAATGTTTCATTTTCACACAGGTGTTGTGATATAAAAAAGATCATCCATAATGAATCCTTGAATAATTTATAATAGCCAAGAGGTGCTCATATTTTTTTGTTGACCTTATGACTGTTTCTAACAAACTTGAGGGGAAGTGCCCCTTCTATGACTAAGTAAAACCATCTCTAGATAGGTCTTTTTCTATCAAATTCCAGTGGTCATTTTTCTCTTGACAATAAATTTCCATGCTGTAAATACTAAGCTGGAAGCTGTGTTGCAAATATAGTAAGATTCTGTGGAACAGAGGGTAAGGTCATACTGAATGTGCATATTTTCTCTTTCTCTTTTAAATGTAGTGCCTCTGTTGGGAGTGAAAATGCCATTCAGATTTCACAGAAAAAAATGGCAAATGAAAGCTGCCCAAGCCAGCTCGCTCTGAGACCTCACTGCTGTGACAAGTCATTATTTCTTCATTTGTTGCAGGAGAGAATTTTGACCAGAGTCCTTTACGAAGAACCTTCAAGTCCAAAGTTTTGGCCCATTATCCTCAGAATATTGAGTGGAACCCCTTTGACCAGGATGCCGTCAACATGGTAGGTAGAGAATCTCTCTTCTCAGGCTGTTACCTGACAATTTCAACTCAAGCAGTTCCTGGGCTGTTTTACATCCAGCCCTTGGGGCATGATAAAGAGGTACTTCTGCTGGGACTGAGAGCACCCACTACACATGCTGGTTGAAAAGCTGCAGAGAAAGAGATATTGTGAAAATACAGAATACTTTCAGGCACAACAAAAGTAAAATGCTGCATTTTCCTCATTAGTTCTAGTTTTAAGTCTACTGCATGATGAAACAAGTCTAACCACCATCCCAGTGACTGGGTGAGAAGTGGTGTAGTCATCCGGGATACATAGGTAGAAGGGAAGTAAACCAGGGAATTTTTAAGATATTAATATCCATGTGAAATTCTGGAGTACAAAACACCTTGATTCTGCATATACCCAGGGACAGAGGCATCTTCACACAGAAGCTGGAACTTTGCTAAACCAGAGCATTTGCTGGGTCGTCACTTTTAGTGGCATCTTGCATCAGTGCATCTTCTGTGCATCTCATTCCTCTCAGCTAAATTTGATGTGAGCATCTGTGTAGCTAAGTCCCATGGACAGGGCAGGGAGGAGAAAACAGTTTTTGGAGTGGTGGCAGTGGCAACTGAAAGACTCATGATCCCCTGGGAATTTTTCTGAAGAGTTGATATTCGAAGGATGTTTCAAAAATTGCCAAAGCACTTGTTAAGAACTTAATCTGACAAAGATAACAGATTACTGGTTATTTGAGCTTTCCAGTATAGAAAATGCCATTTGTTTTATAACTTAAAAGTAACCAATTGTTGTAATAGTAATATTAAGCAATGTTACCACTTCTAGCTCTTTACAAAAATGTGTATTGGGTCTAACTCAATATTGGAAAATTAGAGATCCCCTTCCCCTAGTCTAGTTTAGATGTGCTTTGCATTTGAGGAGGGTAGGACAGCATACTAGCTTCTTTAAAACAGAACTGACCTCACTGCATGGTGCAGGTGTGAACTCAGGAGAATCTTCTGGCCCTCACCCAGGGGGTGGAGAGATGTGAAATGTGTAAAACCCACAATGAAATGGGTTTTGCAAATGCAGAAAGTGCTTTTGGAACTTCTCTGCAGTCATGAAGATGTGGAAATCTGAAGTTTATCTCAATTTCCACTGAGTTTTTTATATTTTAGCATTGTGCCAAGGATTTAACATGAGAACAGGACCTGGAAGTAGCAGTGACACAGCTGATATTGTGACACTGCACACGCACAGAAATGCAGAGATGAGTCTGATCACTCCCTGTGCCTGCTGACAGCCAGGGATTTCTGTCCTCTGCTTCCAAATGTGCACTGTTGATGTGATATTTGGGCAGGTCTCCACCACTTTGCTTATACAGAAGGCATGAAGGACTCGGAGCGATGCTTCATCAGCAGTTAAGATGGTAATAACTCAACTGCCAAGCCTATTTATGCCTTTTAGTTCTGCCTTTGAATTGAGGGTGCTCAGAGGAGAAGTGATGGGGGATGTGCACCAGGAATATAGCAGGTGGAATTACTGAAGTATTTGTCTCTTGCGCTGCAGTTGAAAATGTCTAGTATGCATGAAGCATGATCATAGTATCAGACAAAAATGGAATGCTAAAACCAGCAAGAGACCTATTAAAATAAAATAATTGCATCGAGCTGCATTGAGCTAAAATCAAATAGCTGAAGAACACATTTGCAATGTGTCTTGATGAAAAAAAATCATTTACTAACAGCAGCACTATTTAATGATCTTTTAAATCATCTTTTGGAAAACTTCTTTATTGTTTTGATCTGAAACATCATTTAAAGTAATACCCACCTCCACAGAATCCCTTGAGGCAATTATTGGCCTTTCTGATCTTGCCTTGCTGTATTAGTTCTGCCTATGTGTTTGCTTTATGTGAGCTTCCAGAAGCAATTTTCCTCAGAGAAGGAAATGCATAAATCCTTGAAGGTTAACTTGTGAGAACTCTGGCTTTGCTGGATGCCTAAGGAATTTCAATTGCCTTCTGGAACCATCCTGTTGCTTTAAAAATAGCCCCCTGAAGTCCCAAGCAATCATGCTGCCTAGGATTCATGTTCTCTGTCACTTTCAAAATCTGTATCTAAGTAGAGTTCTCTTTAGTAGGGAAGTGTTTCTTTCCCCCCCACTGCTTCTTTGTGATTATGCCTGCCTGATGTCACATACTGTCTTCTGTGGCTATTCTGCAGGTAATGTGTTGTACCAAACTGAAGTTCTCAGTAGAGAGGAAACTGAAATTTTTAGCCCTCTGGTTCATCAAGATATATAAATCTTTGCCTGTATTTCTGAAGTCCAAGGAAGCATGTGTTTAGTGTCTCTTGTACTGAATTGAAGGAATTAAAGACTTCCTTGGTGTAATTCGAAGGAGAAAGCTTTAACACAAACAAAAGCATCTTTCTCTCCACCCGCTCACCCACAGTGCTGTTTGGGTATGGAGCTTGTTGCTGCGACATGTTGCGGACATGAAGAATATATAGGGGCTTAAAAATTGAGATGGAGAATCTAAATAGAGAAGAGGTAAACCAGTGCTATTGAGCAGTGGTCCAGAGGGAACCTTTGGTTCAAAAATATCTCCAATTTATGATGGCTGGGAGAAGGAGGGAAGGATTACAGGATGTGTGTCCTGCCTCTGTGTTTAGGCAAAAGATATCTCCTTCTCATGACTTGTAGAGACAGGGTATAGATTAGTTGATACCTTTTTACCTGTCTTTTGTGTTACGAACCATCTTTGTTATAAACCTTATTGCAAGTATGATTTAATTCCATGTTTTTCGGCTGATGTTCAAACTATAAATGGTAAAGTGCTCTGGAAACCAAAATCCTGTCCTTTAACCAGTAATCTTGGATAGTTTTCTGTGATTATACAAGGATGCAATACAGGTGGCTGACTGCCTTCTCACTGTTTGTCAGCCAGCTTCAGAGCAGCAGGCAAAGATTTCACCCCCACTTGACACATCCCAGGCTGCTCTTCCTCAACACTCTCCTGTGGCATGTGTGATGCAGATGAGTTGGGAAGTGATTGATGTCTGAGGCACTAAGATGAAAGTTCTCATATATTAACCACAAATTCGAAGTTTTCTGTACTGGTGGAAAATGAGCACAGGCTCTTCCTTTTGATCTTAGCTTCTCAAGTGACTTTTGGTCATTCTTCCTGCCTTGGTGCTTCCCATCTTCTTTCGTTCCCTTTCGTTCCTTTTCGTTCCTTTTCGTTCCTTTTCGTTCCTTTTCGTTCCTTTTCGTTCCTTTTCGTTCCTTTTCGTTCCTTTTCGTTCCTTTTCGTTCCTTTTCGTTCCTTTTCGTTCCTTTTCGTTCCTTTTCGTTCCTTTTCGTTCCTTTTCGTTCCTTTTCGTTCCTTTTCGTTCCTTTTCGTTCCTTTTCGTTCCTTTTCGTTCCTTTTCGTTCCTTTTCGTTCCTTTTCTTTCTGCTGTCCCCCATGTTCTCTTGTAGGTCTCACAACAGCAGCAGTTTCTGTGCCAGGGTTTGCAACCAGCGTCTTAAAATGTTGTTACTCTGCCTGTGTCAAGCTGTGTCTGAAACTTAATAGTTGGGCATCCCTGTGTGTGTATACCCAGTAGATAAAGGCTGAGGCAATAATAATTAAGACTTGAAGGAAATTTATTTAAACAGCTTTATGCAACTATCTCAGCTGGTCTGATGCTTATCTGTTCTTGATCAAACCAGTATATGGCATTAGCTTATCCAGGTATTTTTCTGTAAAGTGAAGAAATATAATCTTTGATAGCACTGAGATTTAAACCTATGATTTTTGCCTGGTTGGCTCTGATAAGGCTATAGCCACTAGTGAAAGCCCACATTCTAGAAACAAATTTCTATTAAGCAAACCTGCCAAAAAATGAGGCTAAAAGAGATATTTATTGTGCAGAATAAATTTAAATAAAGTGTGAAACAAGGATTTTCTACTACTTCTTTATTGGAGAAGGCTTAACCATGGTGCTGCTGTTAATGCTTCAATAAAAACTATAAAGTTTTGAATGAAAATGTGGCTGTTGTTCAAAAATAGTTGAAGATGCGATTTCATGGTCTGTGTCAGCAAAGGCCATCAATTGAATTAAATTCTTCTGCCAGAACACCAAGCTACTTATTTCCCTATACATTACCTTTCCAAGCATTACATAAGACCTGTCCTACATAATTTAGGAGCCTGACAGCCTGTTGTGAAGTGAGTCTGGACCACTTGCCTGTGTTCCAGCTGGGCTCGTAGCAGCTTTATCAGGCTGTCAAATGGTCTCTGCAATTTGCACTGCTGAGGTTCAGGGTGAGATGTGCCTGAAAAGATAGAATTATTTCTCTTGACCTCTTCCACTGTCAGAAGAATTTCCTCCTGGTCAAGGAGATGCACCTTAGGAGATGCCCTCAGTCGTGGGTAGGTTCCCATCCCTTGGGATCGCTGGCTTCTAAAGTTACCTTTTGGAAAAGGAGGAGCACTTTGAAGGCTCTCCCTCTCTTCTTTCCTTTTATTTCTTCGGGTGGGAGGTACAAAAGGAGCTTTAGTTCTTCATTTATAAACATACTCATTTATCCAGAACATGGGGAGTGTCCTGCTGATGCCCATTCAAACATGTTTTGCTGGATGTTTGTTATTTTGTATTAGTTGGATGATAGAATTCCCAAGGAATGTCTGGAAAAATGCCTTAAGTTATCACTAGGATCACATTTCAGAGAAACACCCAGTGGTAGTAGAATCACTGCAAAGGATTTTGCTGAGTAGTAAATTGAAAACGAGTGTTTCATAGATTTTGAGTGTTTTCCCCTCGCTCCTCCTTCTTTTCCAATCTAAGCTATTTTGTAGCACTTAGAGAAGAAAGTAAATGTAATAGCTGCCAGTCAGTTGTGTTTTGGGGCTTGGTTTTTTGTTAAGGGTTTGTTTTTTTTTCCCCCAGAAAATGAGTGAAGATTAAAGAATTGCAAGAAGTCTGTGTAATTTGAATTCAGTAGTATAAGCTGCTTCCTAAGCTCTGATTGTAGAGTACTGTGGGCAAGATATATGCAAATGAGAACAAAATTGGATGTTTTTATGTGATGCTGAAGTAAATGACACACATTATTCAGTAGTGAAAATAATTCTAGAAAGTAATGAAAATGAGTCAAAATGACTTAATAGATGGGTCATTTTGGAGGGTGTTTTCTTCAGTCTTGTCTACCTCTTCTTTTAAGTAGCATCAGTTTTAGGCTCTTAGTTCTTGGGTACTTTTCCAGGGGGGTATGTTTACTGATAAATGGCTTGTTGTGATGCAGTGGATAAAAAGAACATGCCTTTACAGCAAAAGCAACAAAACAAAATTGTAGCTTAGATAACTATATTTCTTTTCTCTTTTCTAGCTGTGTATGCCCAAAGGGCTGTCTTTCAGGACACAGGCAGATAACAGAGACCCACAGCTCCATTCATTCATCATCACCAGGGAAGATGGCTCTCGTACGTACGGGTTTGTGCTCACGTTCTATGAGGAGGTCACGAGCAAACAGATCTGCACAGCTATGCAAACACTGTACCAGATGCACAATGCAGAGCAATACAGCAGTGTCTGTGCCTCCTCCTCCTGCAGCATGGACTCCCTGGCCAGCAGCATCGATGAGGGTGACACCACATCGCTTGCCAAGCTCCAGCGGTACAATTCCTATGATATCAGCAGAGACACACTCTATGTCTCCAAATGCATATGCCTCATCACCCCTCTACCCTTCATGCAAGCCTGCAAGAAGTTCCTGATCCAGCTCTATAAGGCAGTGACCTCCCAGCAGCCACCACCTCTGCCTCTGGAGAGCTACATCCACAACATCCTCTATGAGGTGCCCCTGCCGCCCCCAGGGAGGTCACTGAAGTTTTATGGGGTTTATGAGCCCATCATTTGCCAGAGACCTGGGCCCAACGAGCTGCCACTCTCTGACTACCCACTGCGGGAGGTTTTTGAGCTGCTGGGCCTGGAGAACTTGGTCCAGGTTTTCACCTGTGTTCTTCTGGAGATGCAGATCCTTTTGTATTCACAAGGTAGGCGCTTGTCCAGCGATGCACGTTGGGTCTGTTTCCAGCAGACACTTCTTGGGCAGCTGCTGCAGCCACAGGAGCTAATATAATTTAATGTTATGTGGAGCTAGTGTTGCTTGTTTTAGGGAATTTGCAAAATGTGAGAATGTAATGAAAAAATGTGAGAGAAATGAGTCTGTCCTAAGGAAAGCACTAAATAGTTTCCTCCAGGCAGTCTAGGTGCTGCTTGTTTAATTATTCATTATATTTATCACTTGTGACAGGCAGCAATAGAATTTACTTGATTATTCTCCTTACACTGCCCTTGATCATGCTGCAAAACAGTATGAAATTAATCCTATCTTTGCAAAAATACCAGCAGAAAGTAATACATCTTGCAGAATACACTCTTGCCACTTTGTTCTTCAAATTTCTGCAGCATATTGAGGGTTGGTGAGTTTTCCTCCCTCCCATTTGATGGATATGTTCTGGTTAAAACACTGGGAGTTTTTTAGCACTTGGAGGCTGAAGATTTAATGCTGGGTTGAAACTGAGTGGAGTTAGAGGTCATCCCTTCATAGTCTTCTTTGAGATACTTGGGAACTTTGCTGACAAGGATGCTGGTGCTTCTTTTTGAGACATTTATGATTGCAGCTGTCCAAGACTAGCTGCATTGGCAGAAGCTGATTGTACAGAGCCTGTCCATATTGAGGCATGCCAGCAAGCTTTTGAAAATCTGGCCTGTAACTTATCTTCTGGTTGTGTCTGTCAACAATAGTGCAATACTCTGCTACAGGTTTGGGGTATCTTGACTTACTACTGGGCATGCTCCAAGGTTTTACACCCCTATTACTGTTTCCTGAATGATATTGGTTCCTGTTAGTCTGTCCCTGGTGATATTTGGGTACTGAGGCATGCCAGCAAGCTTTTGAAAATCTGGCCTGTAACTTATCTTCTGGTTGTGTCTGTCAACAATAGTGCAATACTCTGCTACAGGTTTGGGGTATCTTGACTTACTACTGGGCATGCTCCAAGGTTTTACACCCCTATTACTGTTTCCTGAATGATATTGGTTCCTGTTAGTCTGTCCCTGGTGATATTTGGGTACTAAAAGTACATGCTGTGACTGTTGCCATGCACTGCCTAGGCAAAGATCCCTGCTGACTTTCAAAGGGATGTTCAGATTTTCTGGAGATTCTCAAAGTCTCGCTGTATGCCTGTTGATAATATCTGTGTTCCCTAATGGCATCTGTGTGATGCTAAGCCCAAGTCAGGAAAATGGGCCTCAAGGAAAAATTTTCAGGAGAGGTGTGGGGGGATGTGGTTTCATCAGACTAGAGCCAGACATGAAACCAGGGGGTACACATACCTTTTTTTGAAAAGAGGAAAAGATGCTGAATACCTAAGCTTCTCAAGAGATAAGGTTCAATCACCAGACAGCTTGAAATGGAGAGGGAAGAGAGGATGGGAAGTTGTCTAAAATGAGTACAGGGAATGAACCTTTGTGCTGCAAGAGGAAATGCTTGGGTTTGTCATAGAAAATAAAAGGTCAGTAAGTGTGTAATGGTACTGCTAATAACTAAATGACTGAGAATGAGGAAAAATGTTCAGGGAGGTGTAAAGAGGATAGTTCTTCTGTAAATGACTGAATTCAAAGGATTGCTAGTTCTTTGCGGAACCCTCTACACAGGGACTCCAGGGGTTTGCTTTCAACAACTGAAAATGAAGGGTTTTATCTTCTCTCAGTTTGAAGTGTGAGCAGAAATCCTGCTGTTAGTTTTGATTAGGTTGCCTTTCCCCTCCCTTCTGTGTGTGTGTGCGCACTTTCTTCCTCAGTTTGAGTCACGCTGCCTGTGCCCCTTTACACTGGGGCTCAACATTAAAGAGCAGCACCACTGAAATTCTTTCCCACCCATCCCTGCTCATCAATCCCACCCTGGTCCCTGCTTATGGACTCACTGAAAACTGAGATTTTAATTTATTTTTTAACTACAAGGTGGTAGAATTTGGAAAAATACGCTTGTAAGATTATGTTTTAGTAGTGTGTTGTGCATACAGAAAGCAATTTGTATATGCATTATTTTGTAGTAGCCATTGAGACAGATACAAAATATCTACTAAATAGTTTTGACTCAATTTTCAGTGCACCAGAAGTTAGATAAGTAAGTGTTATTCATCCAATTACTGGCTATAATTTAAGGGTTTACCTATTTTGTTTGTTTTCACTGTGGGGTTTTTTTTTTTGTTTGTTTGGGGTTTTTTATGAAAAATGAGAAATGGAGAAGTGATTCTTTCCAGCCTCTAAAATTCAGATGGGGTTTTTTTTTTCCCCCCTCTCCCTCTATTATTTGTGAATCTAGGGATGTCCTTGACATGACCTTCCCTATCTAATACAGACACAACTTGATGGTGCATGGGGAAAACTAGACAGTTGTATTAGGGAAATTCTGTGATTATGTAAATAGCATCGTAATGCTGGTTCCCAGAGGTGAGGAATGTGGAGTGGAGGGCAAGTGCAAAGCCTCAGTTTTGGCATACCCTGATAGCTGAGTGCTTAGCTAATTGTGCACTGTGGCTTCTTTTAAATGTCAGTCTTAAGACTCCTGAACGAGAAAACAGCAGCTGTTTTCCTATTTGAGCTATAACCAGCCTAGATACTACTAAAATCTCCTCTCTAAGCTTTGGGAGCCATCAGGGAGAAACATTTTCTTAACTCTTGAGTTCTTTCAAGGCAAAAGATGAAAAGTTTTTGGCTCATGTATCTCTTGGTCCAAAATAATGAATGAGAGGAATTTTGCAAGTTTGTCTTTCCTTCCCTTCCTGTTTCAAACAGGATGGACTCATTGGACTATGTTTCCTGTGGCCTGGCCTTGCTGCAACCTTCCCAAACTCAACAAGACATTAGTAGAAGCGGGCCTTGCATCCACTGGTTGCAATTTCAAGCAAGACAGCATTATTTACCCCAAATCAGAATTCACTGACAATGCTTTAATACTCAAGAAATCAGAGCTCTGGACCAAAACTTACTTCAGTTCACCAAACTATTTCAGTGAGAGAGCTGCTAGTAGCATGTATGGGAAATGGAAGCTGACTTTTTTGGGCTTCTCCTAGCCCTGTTGGAAGGAAGCTTTTCATTCAAGATTTTTTTCGTTCAAGATTCAAGATTTGGTTCTTCTTTTAAAGAATAAACACTTCTTTTGAAGAGTTGAGTGAAAATATAAACTGATACCCAACTGTGGCCATACAGTGAGCCAGTACTGGCTTTTCTGGAGTGGCTTTTCTCAACAGAACTAGGAGTTGATGATGTGAAAGTTTATTTTTAACCCTGTAGCTGAGGCATAATATTTCCAGCAACCTCTGAACAAAGGCATCTAGCTAAGTGAAGAGGTGAGGGTGTTGTGTGATTTTACCCAGCTTGCCCTGGATGTGTTCCCAGCATGATATGAGAGTGTCTGGCACAGCTCTGCACTGGGGACAGGACCAGTGGGTGTAGCTGTATGTACCTTAGCTGTTACAGTCAACTTTGATTATCTAGTTGCACTGTTCATGGTGTTTCACAGGTGAGTGGTATCCCATGACTTGGGAAAGTGCAGGGATTGTAGTGAACTGGAACTTCACTTTACAGCTGTGGTCGGTCGAGCAGAGGGATGGAGACACTGACATAAAGAATGATGAACTCATTTTTTTAAGCTGCTTTGTTCCCAAACATTTTGGACAACTACCTTAATTCTCAAGTTTACCGTTTAAATATTAAATCAGCCTGATGCTACAGAGCTCTCACTGTGGCTTTACAAACCACAATTTGGGAACTTCTAGTGAGGTTAGCTGTATCCTTCTGGAGTAAAAGCCACTATGACTAAAGGATTTCAGTCTGAAGCTGTGAAATGCCTGTGCCTCTTTGGAGCAGCAGGCGATGCTGTGGCAGCATTAGGGCAAAACAAGGAACCAAGTGAACATAGCTGGGGAACTGGCAGAGACCTGTGCTTGTACCTCAGTGGTAAGACTGTAAAGATCAACCCTTGCTGTTCATGGACACAGTGTGGACTTCCAGGGAGTTAATCAAACCCACTTGGTGGGTAGATGTACTAGACTGCTCTAAGTGCTGACTTTAGTCTGTGAAGGTGATATAGAAAGCTGTACCTGAAAGCACAAGAAGCTGAACTCCTGTTGCTTCAGGTTACATTTCTCTGCATATAGAGAATACTTTTAAAATTAAATAGAGCCAGATTTTAACACTGGGGCTTTGAAAACCAAGGGGAAGGATTAGATATTTTTTCCCTGTAATTCTTCAGGGTGCAGCCTTTGCAATGTTCTTGCAAGTGCCCTTTATTTTATTCAGAGCACAGCTCTCCCATGTGACTGTGCAGATGTAAAAGTCTTGTTCATGTCCACTTTGCAATAACTGCCACAATTTCCCAAGAATGGGTAACAAAACACCGCTGGTGTGAGATTTCTGCTGCAGAGAAATGAATTAAGCTGTGAGCTCTGTGGAAACCTCAGCAATCCATTTTGTATGTCTGCCTTTCTAGGGATTTAAGCATGAGTGGGAACATGTGGATGAGACAAAGATAAACTTCTTATAGCTTAGGCTGTTTCTACTCATTATAATTTTGAGCATTTTCCAAGCTGTTTTTCTGAGGGCTTGAGTAATTGCTCCTCCAAGATTGAAATATTCTTTGCATTTTTTTTTTTTGATCTTAGAAATTATAATACAAATTATAATGCATGTATAAAGTCATCGCCTAGAAAAAGGTAGTGTCTGAGAGATCCTTCTTATGAAGTCTGTTTTGGAGGAGATATAAAAAAAACTAATATATGCATGATGTGTTTGCCTTTTAAAGCAGTTTTGCACCAAATAGTTATGTAGAAAACTTTTGCTCTTCTGCTTATTATTTAAATAGTTGCCCTCCACACTAGTATTCATCAAAAATCAGTGGGAAACTATTGCAGAGAACTATTCTCTTGGGGATGAAAGCTGTCTGTGCTGTGAAAGAGACCTGGGTTTAGAGCCTCAACAGTACCATAGTCAGAGGAGGCTGCAGTGCATCCTCTCCTGGAAAGGAGACAAGTAAGTGGATAGAACAGTCAGAGAATGAAATATATTCTTCCTTTATAACTTAGGTAAAAAGACAAAACCATTTTTTAATTAAAAGTTGCCCAGTTTTGTTAGCTGAAGCCAATACAGCCTGAACAGTCAAGATCTTAAAGCACCTGGAAACAAGTAGAAGGAGCTAGTACAGGTTTGTACCACAGCCCACTCCTATTTGTGTTCACAATGAGCTGTAGAGGAAGATTGGGCCACTGTTTGTAACACTATGCACGTGCACATGCACTTCAGCACCTCTCCACTTCTTTTAATTGGATCTCATTATTCTCTGTGATGGAACATCTTTGCCTTTTAAGGGTGAGGGGAAGAAAGTTAAATTAGGCCTTTACATTCCAGTTACGGCAAATGCCAGATAAATAACAGGGCAGTCAAAAGTGGTTTGAGCACAGTTGTTCCCTGTTGGAGTCTGTGTCCTCCCACCACCTCACTGCCTGCTGGGAAGCCTGTTCTGCCCCAGCAGCTGCAGGGATGATCAAGGGGCTTCCTGTGTCATCAGGAGCATCTTCATGTGTCCTGCTGGCACCTTGTCAACTTTGTCAGAGACTTCTGCTCTGCTCTCAGAGACTAAGTATGCTGGTAATGGGAGCTAATTCTTAACGTGGCTCTTCATCATAACCTAATATGTGCTGAACCACTGATGGCAGGCTGTGACATGGATAAATCATATAAACGGAAATTTATTGAAGTAGAAGTGATTTTCTTACATTAAGTGTTTGCCTGTGAGGGAAAAGGGTAAAAATGGCCTCAGTGAATATTGGCCTTGGGATGTTTTCCTTGGGGCAGAGCTGACCCCCAGTCTGAGAGGCTAATTCCTAGTTCAGGCAATTAGATGCAGGCTCATCCTGACCATTCTGTTTAAGAAAATATGTATTTTCATATTTGCATACATTGCCACTCTGCTTTTGTTGTGTAATACATGCTATATGAGTGGTAAATCCACTCTTTGGTTGGGATGGAGGGTGTTGAGATGCCATGGATTATTTCCCCAGGACACTCTGCTGGTACAGCCCCATGTCACTGACCTGTCCAAGTGCTCTGGATGCAGCACTGGTGCAAGGTGATTTCTATGCTGAATAAACATGTCCTGAACAATTTGGGTGCATTTCATCTGCACATCTCTTGAAAATCACCTGGTCTGGCTTGTCAGTGATCGCGGCTGCTGGTGTACAAACCAGATGAAAGATGAAAACTTCTAGGGCACTTTGATGTCTGCAGCACTTACATGTGCGGCTTCTGTGGAGCTATTGAGATCTGATTTGAAAACCTTTGCTTTCATAAACAATTTTTGTCTCAGATGTGAATTTCAGATTTTGTTTTTCATCTGCAGTATGCTATATATAGACATTACAGATCTGAAGGTGCCAAACCCCAAGACAGGTCTCATAACTGTTATGTGCTGTTCCTGACTCATGCTCAGAGCTCAAAGCAAAGTACTAACTTTTATTTTCCAGTTTTTCCAATATACCTGGCTCACCTAATTCATGTCTTGTTACAAAAGCAGTTGAACAGCAATTGCTTGTAATACTTTGACTGGAGGTAGCATGTGGCAAACTGTTGGTCACAAGAATGTTTTAAAGCCTGTTCAGGTGTTTCCCTCTGAAGAATTAGAGTTTACTGATTAAAATTCATTGATTTTTTTTTTTCGCTATTGTTGGTTTGTTTTGTTTACAACTATTGCTTGGGATGGTTTTGTGTGTTTTGATAAGGTACTCTGAGAACATCATCTGATAATCATCTTCCAGTATATGTATTTTACTCTGTGGCTTAGCAAAGCCGCAGTTATACTTTGTGTGTGTTCAAAAATCAGTAGAGGAAAGGAAGTGGTGTCCAGCAAACTCATCTTTTCAAATGCTTCCAAGTGCTTTTGAATTATATGTAAAGAGAGACTTAAAAAGGAAAAGAAAAGCACAGTCTATTTTTAAAATATGGGACTGGATTTGGAAGATCCAGGCCGAGACTCCAGCTCTGTGTAGGCTCTGTGCCTTACCTTTGGTTGGTTCCTGGAACAGAGAGTTGGAAAACAGCCAAGTTGTTCTTTATCAGGAAGGCTGAGGGTGTTGAGACTGGA